>NC_069500.1:680046491-680346491 GCF_027579735.1 Bombina bombina | reverse complement strand
CTAGTTCAGATTCACTTCATATGTCCCACTCCCTTTAATGCTTGCAATAAATGTGGAAATAGTCACGTCTGACAAATGGTTTACTTGTATAAATGATTATAAAGGAGATAGCTAGAAAATCCTGCACAATTAGTTGCCCACCAAAAATATGCAGTGTTCTATTACATAAGATAATTTTGTTCTTTATTATCATTTATACAAGTAAACGTATCATTTGGCACACTTCAGCAATAAATATTCCTTTGTACACTAATTCTTTTTGTGCGCTAATCCGACATGAGTTGTATTAAGGTGCGTAATGTATTTATGAAATATAAAATATTAAAAAATATTAAGAATTTCTCAGCTAGATTACGAGTTTGGCATTATGAGTGAAAAAGCAGAGTTATGCCCATAACACTGCTTTTTCCCTAACGCTGCTATTACAAGTCTTGTAGGTATAGGTGTACTGCACACCTTTTAGCCTGTCACGCAACGTCAGTACCGCACTTTTAAAAAAGTCCTTTTTCACTGAGACTCCCATATCACTGGTATTACGAGTTTGCCTGGGAGGCCAAAAAGTGAGCGGTACACCCTATACTGACAAGATCAATACCGCCATCTAAAGTCAGTAGTTATGAGTTTTACGTTACAAAGCTGTAGCATAAAACTCATAACTAAAGTGTTAAAAAAATACACTAACACCCATAAACTACCTATAAACCCCTAAACCGAGCCCCTCCCGCATTGCAAACACTATAATAAATTTATTAACCCCTAATCTGCCGCTCTGGATATCTCCGCCACTATTAAAATGTATTAACCCCTATTCCGCCGCACCCCGACATTGTCACCATTATAATAAACCTATTAACCCCTAAACCGCCGCCCTCCCGCATCGCAAACACTATTTAAATATTATTAACTCCTAATCTGCCGTCCTCCCACACCGCCGCTATAATAAACCTATTAACCCCTAAACGGCAAGCCCCCTACAACGAAATACACGTAAATAAACTATTAGCCCCTAAACCGAAAGCCCCTACAACTAAATATACTAAAATAAACTATTAACCCCTAAACCAAACGACCCCCTAACTTTATATTTAAATTACAAATTCCCTATCTTAAATTAAAACTTACCTGTCAAATTAAATAAATTAATTTTAAACTAACAATTAAACTAAGATAATTATTAAACTACAATTAAACTAACTACCAATTAAATTAAACTAAACTACACATTAAAAAAATCCTAACACTACTCTAAAAATTACAAAAAGTATCTAATTAAAAAAAAAAACTAAATTACAAAAAAAATAATACTAAATTACGAAAAATAAGAAACAAATTATCAAAAATAAAAGAGAATTACACCTAATCTAATAGCCCTATCAAAATTAAAAAGCCCCCCCAAAATAAAAAAACCCTAGCCTACAATAAACTACCAATGGCCCTTAAAAGGGTCTTTTATGGGGCATTGCCCCAAAGAAATCAGCTCTTTTACCTGTAAAAAAAAACAACACCCCCCCAACAGTAAAATCCACCACCCCCACAACCAACCCCCCAAATAAAATAACTATCTAAAAAAACCTAAGCTCCCCATTGCCCTGAAAAGGGAATTTGTATGGGCATTGCCCTTTACAGGGCATTTAGCTCTTTTACATGCCCAGACCCTAAATTAAAAAAAAAACACCCACAAAATGCTTAAAAAAATCTAACACTAACCCCCGACGATCCACTTACAGTTTTTGAAGTCCCGCTTGAAGGATCCATCCAGCCAGCAAGAAGTCTTCATCCAGGTGACCACTTCGATCTTCATCCAGCTGGCGAAGTCCTCATCCAGACGGCAAGAAGTCTTCATCCAGACGGCATCTTCTATCTTCATCCATCCGGTGCGGAGCGGGTCCATCCTGAAGACATCCGGCGCTGAGCATCCTCTTCATACGGTCGCCCCAAAGAAATCAGCTCTTTTACCTGTAAAAAAAATACAAACACCCCCAACAGTAAAACCAACCCCCCCAATTAAAATAACTATCTAAAAAAAACTAAGCTCCCCATTGCCCTGAAAAGGGAATTTGTATGGGCATTGCCCTTAAAAGAGCATTTAGCTTTTACATGCCCAGACCCTAAACTAAAATAAAACCCACCCAAAAAACCCTTAAAAAAATCTAACATTAACCCCCGACGATCCACTTACAGTACTTGAAGTCCCGCTTGAAGGATCCATCCAGCCGGCAAGAAGTCTTCATCCAGACGGCATCTTCTATCTTCATCCATCCGGCACGGAGCGGGTCCATCCTGAAGACATCCGGTGCGGAGCATCCTCTTCATACGGTCGCTGCCGTAAACTAGAACTTCAATGCAAATTACGTCATCCAAGATGGCGTCCTTTGCATTCCTATTGGCTGAAAGATTTTCAATCAGCCAATAGGATTAGAGCTGCTAAAATTCTATTGACTGTTCCAATCAGCCAAAAGGATTTGAGCAGCTCTCATTCTATTGGCTGTACCAATCAGCCAATAGTTTATTTTTTTTGTAATTTTAGGTTTTAGTGTAAGGCAAGTTAGGTTTTATTTGTACACTAATTCTTTTTGTGCGCTAATCCGACATGAGTTGTATTAAGGTGCGTAATGTATTTATGAAATATAAAATATTAAAAAATATTAAGAATTTCTCAGCTAGATTACGAGTTTGGCATTATGAGTGAAAAAGCAGAGTTATGCCCATAACACTGCTTTTTCCCTAACGCTGCTATTACAAGTCTTGTAGGTATAGGTGTACTGCACACCTTTTAGCCTGTCACGCAACGTCAGTACCGCACTTTTAAAAAAGTCCTTTTTCACTGAGACTCCCATATCACTGGTATTACGAGTTTGCCTGGGAGGCCAAAAAGTGAGCGGTACACCCTATACTGACAAGATCAATACCGCCATCTAAAGTCAGTAGTTATGAGTTTTACGTTACAAAGCTGTAGCATAAAACTCATAACTAAAGTGTTAAAAAAATACACTAACACCCATAAACTACCTATAAACCCCTAAACCGAGCCCCTCCCGCATTGCAAACACTATAATAAATTTATTAACCCCTAATCTGCCGCTCTGGATATCTCCGCCACTATTAAAATGTATTAACCCCTATTCCGCCGCACCCCGACATTGTCACCATTATAATAAACCTATTAACCCCTAAACCGCCGCCCTCCCGCATCGCAAACACTATTTAAATATTATTAACTCCTAATCTGCCGTCCTCCCACACCGCCGCTATAATAAACCTATTAACCCCTAAACGGCAAGCCCCCTACAACGAAATACACGTAAATAAACTATTAGCCCCTAAACCGAAAGCCCCTACAACTAAATATACTAAAATAAACTATTAACCCCTAAACCAAACGACCCCCTAACTTTATATTTAAATTACAAATTCCCTATCTTAAATTAAAACTTACCTGTCAAATTAAATAAATTAATTTTAAACTAACAATTAAACTAAGATAATTATTAAACTACAATTAAACTAACTACCAATTAAATTAAACTAAACTACACATTAAAAAAATCCTAACACTACTCTAAAAATTACAAAAAGTATCTAATTAAAAAAAAAAACTAAATTACAAAAAAATAATACTAAATTACGAAAAATAAGAAACAAATTATCAAAAATAAAAGAGAATTACACCTAATCTAATAGCCCTATCAAAATTAAAAAGCCCCCCCAAAATAAAAAAACCCTAGCCTACAATAAACTACCAATGGCCCTTAAAAGGGTCTTTTATGGGGCATTGCCCCAAAGAAATCAGCTCTTTTACCTGTAAAAAAAAACAACACCCCCCCAACAGTAAAACCCACCACCCCCACAACCAACCCCCCAAATAAAATAACTATCTAAAAAAACCTAAGCTCCCCATTGCCCTGAAAAGGGAATTTGTATGGGCATTGCCCTTTACAGGGCATTTAGCTCTTTTACATGCCCAGACCCTAAATTAAAAAAAAAAACACCCACAAAATGCTTAAAAAAATCTAACACTAACCCCCGACGATCCACTTACAGTTTTTGAAGTCCCGCTTGAAGGATCCATCCAGCCAGCAAGAAGTCTTCATCCAGGTGACCACTTCGATCTTCATCCAGCTGGCAAAGTCCTCATCCAGACGGCAAGAAGTCTTCATCCAGACGGCATCTTCTATCTTCATCCATCCGGTGCGGAGCGGGTCCATCCTGAAGACATCCGGCGCTGAGCATCCTCTTCATACGGTCGCCCCAAAGAAATCAGCTCTTTTACCTGTAAAAAAAATACAAACACCCCCAACAGTAAAACCAACCCCCCCAATTAAAATAACTATCTATAAAAAACTAAGCTCCCCATTGCCCTGAAAAGGGAATTTGTATGGGCATTGCCCTTAAAAGAGCATTTAGCTTTTACATGCCCAGACCCTAAACTAAAATAAAACCCACCCAAAAAACCCTTAAAAAAATCTAACATTAACCCCGACGATCCACTTACAGTACTTGAAGTCCCGCTTGAAGGATCCATCCAGCCGGCAAGAAGTCTTCATCCAGACGGCATCTTCTATCTTCATCCATCCGGCACGGAGCGGGTCCATCCTGAAGACATCCGGTGCGGAGCATCCTCTTCATACGGTCGCTGCCGTAAACTAGAACTTCAATGCAAATTACGTCATCCAAGATGGCGTCCTTTGCATTCCTATTGGCTGAAAGATTTTCAATCAGCCAATAGGATTAGAGCTGCTAAAATTCTATTGACTGTTCCAATCAGCCAAAAGGATTTGAGCAGCTCTCATTCTATTGGCTGTACCAATCAGCCAATAGTTTATTTTTTTTGTAATTTTAGGTTTTAGTGTAAGGCAAGTTAGGTTTTATTTCAAAGGTAAGTTTGTATTTATTTTAACTAGGTAGTTAGTAAATAGTTAATAACTATTTACTAACTAGTCTAGTTAAAATAAATACAAACTAAAAATAAAACCTAAACTAGCTACAATGTAACTATTAGTTATATTGTAGCTAGTGTAGGTTTTATTTCACAGGTAAGTATTTAGTTTTAAATAGTTATTATTTAGTTAATAATTGTAACTTTAGTTTAGCTCTATTTTAATTATGTTAAAGTTAGGGGGGGTTAGGTTTAGCATTAGGGTTAGGTTTAGGGGTTAATATAGTTTAATTTAGCTTGTTGCGATGTGGGGGGGGGCTGGCGGTTTAGGGGTTAATAGGTTTATTTAGTTAATAATTGTAAATTTAATTTAGCTATATTTTTATTATGTTAAAGTTAGTGAGTGTTAGGGTTAGGCTTAGGGTTACGTTAGGGTTAGGTTTAGGGGTAGTGATGTGGGAGACCAGAGGTTTAGGGGTTAATAACTTTAGTATAGTGGCAGCGACATCATCATCCTCCGAAAGAACAGTTGTTCCCACAATATTCCAATCCCCCTCCACAAGTTGCTTACCAGAATCCCCCACATTATCAAAAAGATACAGGTACAAAAAGACCGTACACAGACGGGGGAGAAGACAGAGATGGAAAACCTTTCAAAAAGAACAATTACAAAAACTAAAAGAGAGAATTTTTAACCTCTGATCCCATTCTTTATCTGATGATGAGGTGAGGATTTTGGGGAAGGGTCTGTCATATTGCCATTCAAACTCCCAAAATATATTCGATTTATTTGTTGACCTAAACAAATTTACAAGAAAGTTGTCTCTACAGAGATACTTTGCAAATAAAAACTTAAAATCATGTAACATAACTGGGGTTCCTATACTTACAGACACAATGGGACATAAGTTTAAAAATAATGGGGAAGTTTTAATATTTTTATACCCCACTGATCTTACAGAGGAACTATTTGAGACATATACCCATACAGATTTAGCTCTGCCATCTTCCTTTAATGCTCCTAGAGATGATATAACATATATTGATCTATTTCAAACTTTAGTTTTGGAATATTTCGAAACTATCCCTAAACATGTCATGGGGAAACAAAATCTGTGGCCGAATAATAGGAAACCATTGCTAAACTTAAGTAAAAATAAAAATATTGTGATCCGCCAAGCGGATAAGGGAGGTGGGACTGTGATACAGTATTATTGTGACTATGTAAATGAAGCAAATCGTATCCTTTTGGATGAGACCTACTATATTAAACTCAAAGGGGATCCCACTGAACTGTATACTAAACAGTTGGAACAGTTAATAGATTGTGGCTTTAAAGAGGGTATTATAAAACAAAAAGCAAAAACTATTTCTGATACCCAAACAACCTGATATTCCTTTTTATCACCTGCCAAAAGTACATACAAGTACAAGCAACCCCCCCCCCCCCGGGTAGGCCCATCATAGTGAGCGTTAACAGTTTAACAGATCATCATCTATCGAAATATATTGACAGGTTCCTACAAAAACATGTTGTCCACTTAGATTCACAACAAATGTCTTATTAAAATTATCTAATATAAAAAGGAGAAATGACTTTTTGTGGATAACATGCAATGTAGGTGCGTTATATTCTAATATTCCACATGAGGAAGGAATTAAAGCAATTGGGAACTATTTAGAAAGAGATATATATTTGCCTCCTTTGCAGCAACAATTTATACTCAAAGCTATTAGATTAATTTTATACCATAACTACTTTACATTGTTAAATGAATATTTCTTACAAACTAGAGGTACCGACATGGGCACCAGGTTTGCTCCCAGCTTTGCAAACCTCTATATGGGGTCTTTTGAAGAACTTTATATATATTATGCAAGGTGGGAGCAAAACCTGGTGTTCTATGTCAGGTATATAGATGGTCTGCTATTTATATGGCAGGGCAGCAAATTCATGGCTCAAACATTCATAGAGCATCTAAATAATAACACCTTTGGCCTCTTTTACATCTAATATTCAGCAGGAGAGTATTGATTTTTTAGATGTTAGTCTTACATGGGATGGAGAGGGCAATTTAATCTCATCCACCTATTTTAAACAAGTGGATAGTATTAATTTTCTTTACTATTACAGTAACCATTTGCTAAGTTGGAAAACAAACATTCCATTTAGCCAATTTCGCGTAATTCGTATGAACTGTACCACACAATAATCATACGATCACAAAGTATGATTTTAAAAAAGAGATTTCTCTTGTGAGGTGTATCCAGTCCATGGATTCATCCATTACTTGTGGGATATTCTCCTTCCCAACAGGAAGCTGCAAGAGGATCACCCACAGCAGAGCTGTCTATATAGCTCCTCCCCTAACTGCCACTCCCAGTCATTCTCTTGCAGCTCTCGACAAGGGAAGTAGCTAGAGAGATGTGGTGAATTAATGTAGTTTATCTTCAATCAAAAGGTTATTATTTTCAAATGGTACCGGAGTTGTACTATTTTAGCCTCAGGCAGAAAGTTGAAGAAGAGTCTGCCTGAGGTTTTTGATGATCTTAGCGGTTTGTAACTAAGATCGACTGCTGTTCTCACACATAACTGAAGAGATGGGTAACTTCAGCTGGGGGAATAGCGTGCAGGATTACCTGCTCTGAGGTATGTGCAGTTTTAAATTTTTCTAGAGAGATGATAAGCTAGAAAATGCTGACAGTGCCTGATTTATTTAAGGTAAGCCTGATTACAGTGATTTAATAACGTCTGGTATCATGCTTGCTGTAAAGGGTAATATTTTTGTTATTTACTCTCATTACTTAATAGATATAACGTTTGCTTGATGTATATAAACGTTTATTACAAATGGTGATAAAACTTTATTCTGGGGCCCAGTTTTTCCACATGGCTGACTAGATTTTGCCTAGGGATAGTTTTTTAAGGCCCTCTCTCTGTGAGTACATGTTGGGAGGGGCCTATTTTCGCGCCTTAATTGCGCAGTCGTTTTTGCAGCTTGAGACATCCAGCTTCCCTGAAGGAGTCCCCTGACAAATAGGACCCCTCTAAAGGGTTTTTGTGCCTTCCAAAGTCGTTGTATGGGCAGGTAGGAGCCACAGTAGAGCTGTGGCAGTTGGTTGTGACTGTTTAAAAACGGTTATATCGTTTTTTTGATCCGGTTTTGAAACTAAGGGGTTAATCATCCATTTGCAAGTGGGTGCAATGCTATTTCAGTCTATTATACACACTGTAAAAATTTCGTAGAATTTACTGCTTTCTTCACTGTTTTGCAGTTTCTGTGATTGTTTTTTTCTCTTAAAGGCACACTACCGTTTTTATTTTTTAATAGTTCAAAGTTATTAAAGTGTTTTCCAAGCTTGCTGGTCTCATTACTAGTCTGTTTAAACATGTCTGACATAGAGGAAACTCATTGTTCATTATGTTTAGAAGCCATTGTGGAACCCCCTCTTAGAATGTGTACCAAATGCACTGATTTTACTATAGATTACAAAGACCATATTCTGGCTTTAAAAAATTTATCACCAGAAGAAACTGACAAGGAGGAAGTTATGCCGTCTAACTTTCCCCACGTGTCAGAACCTATAACTCCCGCTCAGGGGACTCCAAGTACATCTAGCGCACCCATTGCGTATACCTTACAAGACATGGCGGCAGTTATGAATCATACCCTTACAGAGGTATTATCTAAACTGCCAGGATTGCAAGGAAAGCGAGACAGCTCTGGGACTAGAATAAATACTGAGCTCTCTGACGCTTTAGTGGCTATGTCTGATACACCCTCACAATGTACTGAAGCTGAAGCAGGGGAGCTTCAATCTGTGGCTGATTTTTCTGATTCATGGAAGATACTTCAACCTGATTCTGATATGTCTACATTTAAATTTAAGCTTGAGCACCTCCGCATATTGCTCAAGGAGGTCTTAGCAACTCTGGACGACTGTGACGCTATTGTAGTCCCAGAGAAATTATGTAGATTGGATAAATACTATGCAGTACCTACTTACACTGATGTTTTTCCAATCCCTAAGAGGTTTTCTGAAATTATTACTAAGGAATGGGATAGACCAGGTGTACCGTTCTCTCCTGAAGCAAGAAGAAAATTTCAATGGCACTGCCTTTTCAAATTCCTGTGACTACACCCTATGTAGGTTACTGGTTTCTGTTTCATATAACCATTGGGTAGATGGTGCTGTGTATTGTATACATTACAGAGAAAGCATAGGCCTGAAAGGCCTTGAAAGAATACACTTATAGCACTCTTGTAGTCTTCTTATGACACACTATGTGTGTGGTTTTACAGATAGAGTACCAATGGTAAGGGGAGTACGCTTGAAATAATTAAAACATAACTTTTATTAGTACGCAAAAAAACGGAGATAAAATAAAGGGATGTGCAATTAAAAACAGAAGCTACCTGGGGAGTGATTCATTATATATCTTAGATCACTGTGGTGTCTAAATATAACACTCTTTGGTTGTTATATTGATGGAGTGTATACAATTAAAATATAAAATATATTAACCCTTGCTCTTGTGAAAATGATATGAATCCTCAATATTAGCACTTAAGTTAATTGTTTAGAGTTAAACTTAAGTTCATTGCAGGGGAAGGTTATCTTCTATCGTAATTGTTACACACAATATCTTAGAAAATATTTGATATAAAGATTATATAGGGCACATAAATGAGGGCAGAACGTGCACCATTGATTTTACAGTCAGTGTGTTTGGTGTATACTTAGGTATTATTCTTGGTGTGTCCCTGTTAATACAGCGTCAAACGTTGTATTTGAATCTCAAATGCTAGTTTGATGATCTCCTATAAAATACACGATTGATTATAAGCTATTACGCTTCTTATACAGATACTTATCATATAAAGTTAGTATTGCACACTATATAGTTAATATTGATAAGTTTATTTCTGAGAGGGTGGCTATAACTATAACCAAGCTCAAATATGTGTCCGCAGAGTCTTGTAAACAGCTTTGGGTTGTTCCATAAATTGTATTATAGTCAGTAGAGGTCAACCCTTATATTACTATAAACCAACATGCTGTAAGAATTGTAATACAATTCTCGCCTTGTAGAGTGAGTTATAGATAATCAGTGGTCGACTAAATGGTATATACTGTTATATGATATGACTGGAACAAACTTGATTGCTGTATTATTAGATAGTAAAGTTGTCACCATATGTTATTATTAAGCATAGATTCCTGTCTGCTTCTGCACACTGAATGTGCAGTTTCCAAAATATATTTCTCACTGACTCGTGCTTACAATTAGCTGATCTTAATGTTAACCAATCGTTGCTAGTTAAATCTTTTGAGTAAATACTTGTACTAATATTGAGATTAAAGCAGTAAATGTTGTGGTCAATTAACTAAATAACAGATATAATGTTATGTTTAAGTTGTTAACTCTGAGTTTGCAGTCATTAACAGTAATAGTTTATTATTTGTACCACAGATAAAATTGTGTTGCAAGCTCTCAGTTGAGGAGTTTGCCTCAGTGTGTCACAGCTAAGTCGTTTTTAATATAGATTGTTATTCACACTCGTATTCGTCATATACATTAGCTTTCCCGCAAGAGTTTAAAAGTTTCTCTTGTATTGGGGATTTCAAGTCGTGTGGATTACACGAGTGTTAGCAATCAGCTACATAGACAGGTCGACTGCTGTATATTCAGCTGTTAGTAATATCTTATTATTATCTGACGCCGTTGTTCATTTAACCAAGCTAACGGCTAAAAATTCAGGTTTTGCTATTCAGGCGCGTAGGGCGCTATGGCTTAAATCCTGGTCAGCTGACATGACTTCAAAGTCTAAACTTCTCAACATTCCCTTCAAAGGACAAACCCTATTCGGGCCTGGACTGAAGGAGATCATTTCTGACATCACTGGAGGAAAAGGTCACGCCCTGCCTCAAGACAGGTCCAACAAATTAAGGACCAAACAGTCTAGTTTTCAGCCTTTTCGAAACTTCAAGAGTGGCGCAGCTTCAACTTCCTCTAACACAAAACAAGAGGGAACTTTTGCCCAGTCTAAGCCGGTCTGGAGACCTAACCAGGCTTGGAACAAGGGGAAACAGGCCAAAAAGCCTGCTGCTGCCTCTAAGACAGCATGAAGGAGCAGCCCCCGATCTGGAAACGGATCGGGGCAGACTCTCTCTCTTCGCCCAGGCTTGGGCAAGAGATATCCAGGATCCCTGGGCATTGGAAATTGTGTCCAAGGGTTATCTTCTGGAATTCAAAACCTCTCCCCCAAAAGGGAGATTTCATCTCTCACATTTATCTGCAAACCAGATAAAGAGAGAGGCATTCTTACATTGTGTTCGAGACCTCCTAGTTATGGGAGTGATCCACCCAGTTCTGCAGGAGGAACAGGGGCAGGGCTTCTATTCAAATCTGTTTGTGGTTCCCAAGAAAGAGGGAACATTCAGACCAATCTTAGATCTCAAGATCTTAAACAAATTTCTCAGCGTCCCATCCTTCAAGATGGAGACTATTCGAACCATCCATCCTATGATCCAGAAGGGTCAATATATGACCACTGTAGACTTAAAGGATGTTTATATTCACATCCCAATACACAAAGATCATCATTGTTTTCTCAGGTTTGCCTTTCTAAACAGGCACTACCAGTTTGTGGCTCTTCCCTTCGGGTTGGCCACGGCACCAAGAATCTTTACGAAGGTTCTAGGGTCCCTCCTAGCGGTCCTAAGGCCGCGGGGTATAGTAGTAGCCCCTTACTTAGACGACATTCTGATACAGCCGTCGACTTTTCAAATCGCAAGGTCCCATACGGACATTGTTCTGGCATTTCTGAGGTCCCATGGGTGGAAGGTGAACGAAGAAAAGAGTTCTCTATAACCTCTAACAAGAGTTTCATTCCTAGGGACTCTGATAGATTCGGTAGAAATGAAGATTTACCTAACGAAGGCCAGATTGTCAAAACTTCTAGACTCTTGCCGTGTTCTTTATTCCACTTCTCGTCCTTCAGTGGCTCAGTGTATGGAAGTAATCGGTTTAATGGTAGCGGCAATGGACATAGTACCGTTTGCCCGCCTACATCTCAGACCGCTGCAACTTTGCATGCTCAGTCAGTGGAATGGGGATTACACAGATTTGTCCCCTCTACTAAATCTGGATCAAGAAACCAGGGATTCTCTTCTCTGGTGGCTATGTCAGGTCCATCTGTCCAAGGGGATGAGCTTCCGCAGGCCAGATTGGACTATAGTAACGACAGATGCCAGCCTTCTGGGCTGGGGTGCAGTCTGGAACTCACTGAAGGCTCAGGGCTCGTGGACTCAGGAGGAGGCACTCCTTCCGATAAACATTCTGGAACTAAGAGCGATTTTCAATGCTCTTCAGGCGTGGCCTCAGCTAGCTGGGGTCAGGTTCATCAGATTTCAGTCGAACAATATCACGACTGTAGCCTACATCAACCATCAGGGGAGAACAAGGAGTTCCCTAGCAATGTTGGATGTTTCAAAGATAATTCTATGGGCAGAGGTTCACTCTTGCCATCTATCAGATATCCATATCCCAGAAGTCGAGAACTGGGAGGTGGATTTTCTAAGTCGGCAGACTTTTCATCCGGGAGAATGGGAACTTCATCCGGAGGTATCTGCTCAGTTGATTCAATTTTGGGGCAAACCAGAACTGGATCTCATGGCGTCTCGCCAGAACGCCAAGCTTCCTTGTTACGGGACCAGGTCCAGGGACCCCAAGGCAATGCTGATAGATGCTCTAGCAGCGCCTTGGTCCTTTAACCTGGCTTATGTGTTTCCACCGTTTCCTCTGCTCCCTCGTCTGATTGCCAAGATCAGGCAGGAGAGAACTTTGGTGATTTTGATAGCACCTGCGTGGCCACGCAGGACTTGGTATGCAGACCTGGTGGACATGTCATCCTGTCCACCATGGACCCTGCCGCTGAGGCAGGACTATCTACTTCAGGGTCGTTTCAACCATCCAAACCTAATTTCTCTGCGTCTGACTGCTTGGAGATTGAACACTTGATTTTATCAAAGCGTGGTTTCTCTGAATCGGTCATTGATACCTTAATTCAGGCTCGAAAGCCGGTTACCAGGAAAATCTATCATAAGATATGGTGTAAATATGTTCATTGGTGTGAATCCAAGGGTTACTCATGGAGTAAGGTCAGGATTCCTAGAATATTATCTTTTCTCCAAGAAGGATTTGAGAAGGGATTGTCGGCTAGTTCCTTAAAGGGACAGATTTCGGCTCTGTCTATTCTTTTGCACAAGCGTCTGGCTAATACTCCAGACGTTCAGGCATTTTGTCAGGCTTTAGTTCGAATCAAGCCTGTGTTTAAACCTGTTCCTCCGCCATGGAGTCTAAATTTAGTTCTTAAAGTTCTTCAAGGGGTTCCGTTTGAACCTTTGCATTCCATAGATATGAAGCTGTTGTCTTGGAAAGTTCTGTTTTTGGTAGCTATCTCCTTGGCTCGACGAGTTTCGGAGTTATCGGCTTTACAATGTGATTCTCCTTACCTCATTTTCCATGCTGATAAGGTAGTGTTGCGTACCAAACCTGGGTTTCTTCCTAAGGTGGTATCTAATAAGAATATCAATCAGGAGATTGTTGTTCCTTCACTATGTCCTAATCCTTCTTCAAAGAAGGAACGTCTATTACACAATCTTGATGTGGTCCGTGCTTTAAAATTCTATTTACAAGCCACTAAAGATTTTCGTCAAACATCTGCTTTGTTTGTGGTTTACTCTGGACAGAGGAGAGGCCAAAAGGCTTCGGCAACTTCTCTTTTTTTTTGGGCATAATCCGCTTTGCTTACGAGACTGCTGGCTAGCAGCCTCCTGAGAGAATTACAGCTCATTCCACTAGAGCAGTAGCTTCCACATGGTCTTTTAAAAATGAGGCTTCTGTTGAACATATTTGTAAGGCGGCAACTTGGTCTTCGCTTCATACCTTTTCTAAATTCTACAAATTTGATACTTTTGCTTCTTCGGAGGCTGGTTTTGGGAGAAAGGTCTTACAGGCAGTGGTGCCCTCCGTTTAAGCGCATGCCTTGTCCCTCCCTTCATCCGTGTCCTATAGCTTTGGTATTGGTATCCCACAAGTAATGGATGAATCCGTGGACTGGATACACCTTACAAGAGAAAACAAAATTTATGCTTACCTGATAAATTTATTTCTCTTGTGGTGTATCCAGTCCACGGCCCGCCCTGTCATTTTAAGGCAGGTGTTATTTACTTTTTAAACTACAGTCACCACGGCACCCTATAGTTTCTCCTTTCTCTTGCTTGTCTTCGGTCGAATGACTGGGGGTGGCAGTTAGGGGATGAGCTATATAGACAGCTCTGCTGTGGGTGATCCTCTTGCAGCTTCCTGTTGGGAAGGAGAATATCCCACAAGTAATGGATGAATCCGTGGACTGGATACACCACAAGAGAAATACATTTATCAGGTAAGCATAAATTTTGTTTTATCAACAAAGGATGTCCATCAGAAATTATAGAAAATGGATACCAGAGGTCAAGAAATCGGGATCGTTTATTAATGTTTGAGAAAAAAGTTGATACGATGGAGATAGATAAAAGCAAATATAGTTCCAGTTTTATCACACTATACAATTCTAACTATAAAGCTATAAAACTAATTAGAGGCAAAATTGGCCTGTCTTTCTAAGAGATCCCATACTAAAAAAGATTATAAATCAGGCTCCAAATATCACATTTAGAAGAGTATTAACTATTAAACAGAAGATAGCACCCATTAAGGTCCTTTTATCTAAATGACTACCCAAGAAAAATATTTCTCTTGTTAAGTGTATCCAGTCCACGGATCATCCATTACTTGTGGGATATTCTCCTTCCCAACAGGAAGTTGCAAGACGATCACCCACAGCAGAGCTGCTATATAGCTCCTCCCCTCACTGCCATATCCAGTCATTCTCTTGCAACTCTCAACAAAGATGGACGTAGTAAGAGGAGAGTGGTGTATTATAGTTAGTTTTTTAACTTCAATCAAAAGTTTGTTATTTTTAAATGGTACCGGAGTGTACTGTTTAATCTCAGGCAGCATTAGAAGAAGAATCTGCCTGTGATTTCTATGATCTTAGCAGAAGTAACTAAGATCCACTGCCGTTCTCACATATTCTGAGGAGTGAGGTAACTTCAGAGGGGGAATGGCGTGCAGGTTTTCCTGCAGTAAGGTATGTGCAGTTAATATATTTCTAGGGATGGAATTTGCTAGAAAAATGCTGCTGATACCGGATTAATGTAAGTTAAGCCTTAAATGCAGTGATAGCGACTGGTATCAGGCTTATTAACAGAGATACATACTCTTATAAAAGTGTAATATAAAACGTTTGCTGGCATGTTAATCGTTTTTATATATGTTTGGTGACAAAACTTATTGGGGCCTAGTTTTTTTCCACATGGCTGGCTTGATTTTTGCCTAGAAACAGTTTCCTGAAGCTTTCCACTGTTGCAATATGAGTGGGAAGGGCCTATTTTAGTGCTTTTCTGTGCAGCTAAAAATACTGACAGAGACATTCAGCTTCCCTCTGCATGATACAGGACATCTCTGAAGGGCTCAAAAGGCTTCAAAGTCGTGTTTGAGGAGGGTAACAATCACAGTAGACTGTGGCAGTTGTGACTGTGTTTAAAAAACGTTTTTGTCATTTATTATTCTGTTTTTGTTATTAAGGGGTTAATCATCCATTTGCAAGTGGGTGCAATGTTCTGCTGACTTGTTACATACACTGTAAAAATTTTGTTAGTGTAACTGCCTTTTTTCACTGTTATTTCAAATTTTGTCAAAATTTGTTTCTCTTAAAGGCACAGTAACGTTTTTTATATTGCTTGTTAACTTGCTTTAAAGTGTTTTCCAAGCTTGCTAGTCTCATTGCTAGTCTGTACAAACATGTCTGAAACAGAGGATACTTGTTCATTATGTTTAAAAGCCATGGTGGAGCCCCATAGGAGAATGTGTACTAAATGTATTGATTTCACCTTAAACAGTAAAGATCAGTCTTTATCTATAAAAGAATTGTCACCAGAGGGGTCTGTCGAGGGTTAAGTTATGCCGACTAACTCTCCCCACGTGTCGGACCCTTCGCCTCCCGCTCAAGGGACGCACGCTAATATGGCGCCAAGTACATCAGGGACGCCCATAGCGATTACTTTGCAGGACATGGCTGCAATCATGAATAATACCCTGTCAGAGGTATTTTCCAGATTGCCTGAATTGAGAGGCAAGCGCGATAGCTCTGGGGTTAGACGAGATACAGAGCGCGTAGATGCTGTAAGAGCCATGTCTGATACTGCGTCACAATATGCAGAACCTGAGGACGGAGAGCTTCAGTCTGTGGGTGACGTCTCTGAATCGGGGAGACCTGATTCAGAGATTTCTAATTTTAAATTTAAGCTTGAGAACCTCCGTGTATTGCTTGGGGAGGTATTAGCTGCTCTGAATGACTGTGACACAATTGCAGTGCCAGAGAAATTGTGTAGGCTGGATAAATACTATGCAGTGCCGGTGAGTACTGATGTTTTTCCAATACCTAAAAGGCTTACAGAAATTATTAGTAAGGAGTGGGATAGGCCCGGTGTGCCCTTTTCCCCACCTCCTATATTTAGAAAAATGTTTCCAATAGATGCCACTACACTGGACTTATGGCAGACTGTCCCTAAGGTGGAGGGAGCAGTTTCTACTTTAGCAAAGCGTACCACTATCCCGGTTGAGGACAGTTGTGCTTTTTCAGATCCAATGGATAAAAAATTAGAGGGTTACCTTAAGAAAATGTTTATTCAACAAGGTTTTATTTTACAGCCCCTTGCATGCATTGCGCCTGTCACTACTGCGGCGGCATTCTGGTTTGAGGCCCTGGAAGAGGCCATCCATACAGCTCCATTGACTGAAATTGTTGACAAGCTTAGAACTCTTAAGCTAGCTAACTCATTTGTTTCTGATGCCATTGTTCATTTGACTAAACTAACGGCTAAGAATTCCGGATTCGCCATCCAGGCGCGTAGGGTGCTATGGCTCAAATCCTGGTCAGCTGACGTGACTTCAAAGTCTAAATTACTCAACATTCCTTTCAAGGGGCAGACCTTATACGGGCCTGGTTTGAAAGAAATTATTGCTGACATTACTGGAGGTAAGGGTCATACCCTTCCTCAGGACAGGGCCAAATCAAAGGCCAAACAGTCTAATTTTCGTGCCTTTCGAAATTTCAAGGCAGGTGCAGCATCAACTTCCTCTGCTTCAAAACAAGAGGGAACTTTTGCTCAATCCAAGCAGGCCTGGAAACCTAACCAGTCCTGGAACAAGGGCAAGCAGGCCAGAAAGCCTGCTGCTGCCTCTAAGACAGCATGAAGGAGCGGCCCCCTATCCGACAACGGATCTAGTAGGGGCAGACTCTCTCTCTTCGCCCAGGCATGGGCAAGAGATGTTCAGGATCCCTTTGCGTTGGAGATCATATCTCAGGGATATCTTCTGGACTTCAAAGCTTCTCCTCCATGAGACTGCTGGACAGCAGCCTCCTGAAAGGATTACAGCTCATTCTACTAGAGCTGTGGCTTCCACCTGGGCCTTTAAAAATGAGGCCTCTGTTGAACAGATTTGCAAGGCTGCAACTTGGTCTTCCCTTCATACTTTTTCCAAATTTTATACTTTTGCTTCTTCGGAGGCTGTTTTTGGGAGAAAGGTTCTACAGGCAGTGGTTCCTTCCGTTTAAGTTCCTGCCTTGTCCCTCCCATCATCCGTGTACTTTAGCTTTGGTATTGGTATCCCACAAGTAATGGATGATCCGTGGACTGGATACACTTAACAAGAGAAAACATAATTTATGCTTACCTGATAAATTTATTTCTCTTGTAGTGTATCCAGTCCACGGCCCGCCCTGTCCTTTTCAGGCAGGTCTAAATTTTAATTAAACTACAGTCACCACTGCGCCCTATGGTTTCTCCTTTCTCGGCTTGTTTCGGTCAAATGACTGGATATGGCAGTGAGGGGAGGAGCTATATAGCAGCTCTGCTGTGGGTGATCCTCTTGCAACTTCCTGTTGGGAAGGAGAATATCCCACAAGTAATGGATGGTCCGTGGACTGGATACACTACAAGAGAAATAAATTTATCAGGTAAGCATAAATTATGTTTTCTAAAGATAACAAGTTCAATACATTTGCAAATGGAGCGTTTAGATGTAATCATCCAAGATGCTTCATGTGCAATTTTATAACTCATAAAGCACATTCTATTAAATCAACAGTGACAGGTAAGGGGTTTAAAATCTCAGGACATATCACTTGTAATAGCAATTATGTTATTTATGTAATAACCTGCGAATGTGGGGTCCAATACTTGGGGCGTACCACAAGAAAAATAAGGAAAAGATGGAGTGAGCATTTGAGGAACATAAAAAATGGTTCTTTAAAACATAGTGTATCTAGACACCATGATCACTCTCATGGCAAAACAGATTGTAAAATGACTATCACCCCTTTGGAAATCATTCCTCCTAAAACTGGTACCAATATCTCGTTTACGACAGAGGGAAACATACTGGATTTACAAATTCAGATCCCTGTTTCCCTCTGATCTTAACAAAAATATTTATATGGTAGCATTTAATTAGATATTCATATTCTTATTTGGCAAGTGTGCATATCATTCTACTAAACTAATCCATAGGCTAGGTATATTTATCAATATTATTATTTTTATTATTTTTATTAGAATTTATCACATAATATATATTCCTGATATCTGCAATATATTAGAGTTATCAATGTGACCATCCACTTAGACACTATGGTGTTTTATCTTTAAACACATTTTGGAATTTTTAAGAGACCCACATACCGCATGCAGCACCAAACTATATAGAAATGTTCACATTTAGTATAAGTAGTCACTTTGAAACAGGTAATTTTTCTGTCAACTCTTATTATAATCGGATAAGTCCGAGATCACTAGATGTATGCATCTATCTTTAAACACTCTTATAGGTTAGTTTGCTATCAGAAGGGTTAATATATACTGTACATTAAGTATGACACGTAGACACGATGCCTAGTAGATATAGGTTGGGTAAATTTGCACTGTTCATGTTGATTCATATAACAATCGGATGTGTCCGAGATTGCTTTATATTTTGTTCAAACACTATTATAGGTTAATAATATAGTTTGTTTATTAGAAGGGTTAAGATGTACACTCAAGTATGACACATATACACTATATATGTTAGATATAGACATAGCAGATCAATATAGCGAGAAGGAACACCATTATTTATGTATATTTTTGTATATTTTCTATTATGTATTAATTCACATCATTACAATATTAATTACATATTGACATAGTGGGTCTGCTCACACTATATCAATTCATTTACTGGTCATATTTGGGTACTATACACACTTGTATTTATTTTTAAAATAACTTGGTTAGTCAGTTGTTGAATTGGTTATGATTTGCTTCATATTTTAGATATGTATTTTTATTTTAGTCCAATAATGGGAATTTAATGTTATTTTTGTGTAACAACTTATATCATTTTAGGCCAGAGCGATACATTGTACTCTCTCATAGGAACACAGTGGGTATATCTACGGTAATTACAAATTGATAATATCTGTGCTAACAATGCCGTAGAAAACCTTGTGGAATCCTATTGGACAAGGTAGATTTAAATAGGATGCAAAGTGATTTGTCTTTATGCCTGAAGAAACTGTCAGTAGGCTGAGAAACACGTAGCATATCACACTGATGCACTTGTGAGTGCTGGAATGTTTTATTGTTTTAAACTATATTAAAGTGTGCTTTTTATTCATCACTTTGTATCATCTGATCTATATGATCATTCCCCTTTTGCTAATCAGTTGGATCTGGTCAGTGGGGGCATATTTGTAATAGAGTTGCATTACACCTTTACCAAAAGTTTGAGCCTAGTGGAGCCCCTTGGATCCTGGTCCCGTAGACTGTGGTGTGTGTGGTGATACCTGACTTGCCTGTTTGTTTGAAACTGATTTGCACAAGGAAGCGCCTCTTCTATTTTCTGTCTTTTCAGACAGAAGTTGGGCAGTTTTATCATTTGGAGCATAGCGGAGCCCTCTGGATCCTGGTCCCATAGACCGTGTTGTCAGTGACCTGGAGTGCTGTGAGACTCCAGTCTGCGTCTAATAGCATGATAGAGTGCTGCCTTATTTGTAAGTATACTGTGAGTGAGTGATACTTTACCTGCCTGTCTGTTTGAAGCTGATTCGCACAAGGAAGCGCCTGTTCTATTTTCTGTCTTTTCAGACCGAAGTTGGGTAGTTTTTATTCACGTTTTTCATGTGACTGGAGAGAGTGGCTGATCCCTGCATTTGTGAGCACATCCCTAAGAGCTTATCCGGGATTGGTCTCATTGAATTTGGCCTTGTTTTGCTCAGTTTAGAGCTGGACTCTGTGGCGCCTCTGCATATGTGGACTCTGTTCTAGATAAGTTTGGTATATATGTTTGATGCGGCGACTCAATGCACTCTGAGAAGATTTATCATGTTACATCGGGCTTTACCCACAACCGCTTGGCTAATGTCAGGTTTACCCAGGTAATGCTAGGATTACCCAATTTCTTACTTAACCCGCAACATATATACTGTATACAGTATCTCACAAAAGTGAGTACACCCCTCACATTTTTGTAAATATTTTATTATATCTTTTCATGTGACAACACTGAAGAAATTACACTTTGCTACAATGTAAAGTAGTGAGTGTACAGCCTGTATAATAAAATATTGTAAATGTGCTGCCCCTTAAAATAACTCAACACACAGCAATTAATGTCTAAACTGTTGACAACAAACGTGAGTACACCCCTAAGTGAAAATGTCCAAATTGGGCCCAAAGTATCAATATTTTGTGTGGCCACCATTATTTTCCAGCACTGCCTTATCCCTCTTGGGCATGGAGTTCACCAAAGCTTCACAGGTGCCACTGGAGTTCTCTTCCACTCCTCCACTCCTCCATGACGACATCACAGAGCTGGTGGATGTTAGAGACCTTGCGCTCCCCCACCTTCCATTTGAGGATGCCCCACAGATGCTCAATAGGGATTAGGTCTGGAGACATGCTTGGCCAGTCCATCACCTTTACCCTCAGCTTCTTTAGCAAAACAGTGGTCGTCTTAGAGGTGTGTTTGGGGTCGTTATCATGTTGGAATACTGCCCTGCATCCCAGTCTGCGAAGGGAGGGGATCATGCTCTGTTTCAGTATGTCACAGTACATGTTGGCATTCATGGTTCCCTCAATGAACTGTAGCTCCCCAGTGCCGGCAGCACTCATGCAGACCCAGACCATAACACTCCCGCCACCATTCTTTACTGTAGTCAAGACACACATGTCTTTGTACTCCTCATCTGGTTGCCGCCACACACGCTTGACACCATCTGAACCAAATAAGTTGATCTTGGTGTTATCGGCCCACAGAACATGGTTCCAGTAATCCATGTCCTTAGTCTGCTTGTCTTTAGCAAACTGTTTGCAGGCTTTCTTGTGCATCATCTTTAGAAGAGGCTTCCTTCTGGGACAACAGCCATGCAGACCAATTTGATGCAGTGTGCGGCATATGGTCTGAGCACTGACAGGCTAACCCCCCACTCCTTCAACCTCTGCAGCAATGCTAGCAGCACTCACACATCTATTTCCCAAAGACAAACTCTGGATATGATGCTGAGCACGTGCACTCAACTTCTTTGGTCGACCAAGGTGAGGCCTGTTCTGAGTGAAACCTGTCCTGTAAAACCGCTGTATGGTCTTGCCCACCGTGCTGCAGCTCAGTTTCAGGGTATTGGCAATCTTCTTATTGCCTAGGCCATCTTTATGTAGAGCAACAATTCTTTTTTTTTAACTTTCAACTTTTAATTTGCGCGCACACAAACTTTACTTCCAGCGGAGTTTACGATCAAGCTAAATACTGCTCCACTTGTTATCTAGCCTTAAATACTTTATTTTGTTTGTGTATGGGACTTTATTATTTTACAACTAATATATACATAGATGGGAAGCTGTGTATGCTAGCTACTCTCTATAGACAGCAATATAAAAGGTGGGAGTACTTGGCTGAGGACTGCTAAACTGTTCATTTGTGTAAAGATCACATTGATTCGCTGTAATTTCTAATATTGAGGCAGCTACATCTGAGTTTTAAATGAGAGTATTAGGGTGCTAGTTTAAATAATTCCTATGCCTCTCTTCGAACTATCTCCTTCCTAGATAGAATTATTAGAACGTAAAACAGAAGTTGGTGGTGAAGGTCAGGCGCTAACAGACTAGTCCTAGGGGTTAAAAATCAATGGAGGTATAAAGTGTATAAGGGGGACAGAGTATATCCTACCTATAGACGAATATGAGTATACAATATACAAAGAGTTAATATATAGTACAAAGGGAAATAAGACCCGTTAGCAAAAAAGGAATCTCAATTTATAAACTAAAAATACATATAATAAATTAAATGATCAAACATTCAAAAGCGATAAAATATAATGACCAATTTATTACACCATATAATAAAAAAGTAAAATAGATCTTGATAAAGCCAGAGCACCTGGTGAAACGCATTGATGTTCAAACAGTGTGTAGTCCCGAAACAAGGATTTCAGAAACAAAAGGAAGAAACATTCCCTATCTGAATACTGAAGAATCCACACCCAGAAAAGAATCAAAGGTCTGAAGTGAAGAATTGTTTCCTGCGTACAATAGTACTTAAGTGCAGGACACAGTGGACTTCAGAACCCACCAACTAACTTGCGCAAGTTACGAAAACACGGACCCGATAAAGTTGTGACGTCATCATTAGACAACCCTACCACCAGCATGTGTGTTAGTGATCCGAGAATCCGGGAGACGTTGTAGTAGGTAAGGTAACCTGCCAGGCAGACCTCTCTCTACCCAGGCACCCACAAGGACCACTAAAGAGCTACTGTGGGGGTGATCTTGGAAGGCTGAATTGGAGAGCCACGGAAGATACACAGAAGGAAAAAAACACAGAAGAAAAAAGTGAGACTTGATACAGTAAGAACACCTAATAACCGGTGTAATACCGTTTTTTCTAATAGGATGATATCTAAAGGTTAAAAACCTACCTCTGTGTTGAAATAATGTTTTAAGAAACCCCAATTGTTTGAAGCTGCTCATTACGTTATTGGAGTGATATTAAGAACTGACCCTTTTGGAGTATAGATACAAGCCTATGTATTGAAATGAAACACTGTTGCAATACAAATACAATATATTTTCAGAATTTGGATACAAACTTGTACACTGAGCAGAGACACTGCTACAATTAAATCATACTTTTTATCATCACTAACGGCTATGATTAAAGTAATGAAACTGTGTGTATAACTAACAAAAATCCGGATTACCAATATGTTCATAGTAACGCTTTTTAGATGGTTTCATATATAAGATAATATCAAGCATTCAGTACTGCAATTTGTGTGGAACTTTTATACTTTTTAAACTTTAGTGGAACTTTTTTGATTATTTTTTGTAGTATTTTATGCTGCTTTAGTTGTAAATACTATTTCTTTTTTTCCAAAAACAGCCTTTTTCTAGTGTTGCAATGCAGCTACATCTGAGCCAGATGCTAATTAATCTAAACTTTTTATATATGTCTTATGTTACCTGAGTGATTCATGTTTAGTCTCACCTATCTACTGATGTCACAATTTACTTACTGTCTTGTCTGTTTCTGACTTCTGCATTCTAATAATCAATGCAAACTGGAGGGCTACTCCTGTACCTATACAACTACTCATAGGCTATAAAACAAATGTTATATAAAGCGTGTACACAAACATTACTAGACATCCTCCATGGCACCTTCTCCAGCTAATCCTTTTCTAGAAACTCAGACTCCTTCATCTGCACACATGCAACAACCGCTTCCTTATTCATCAACATGATGAAGTTATCTCTTCAATTGTGTTATCAGCTTTCTTTAAATATGCATATATGCTAATCATATAAGGGGCTGTATGTTTTACCTCTTGCATGGACACAGCTATCCTCTCTAACGCATGAGCACACAATTAACCGTGAGATAGTTTTACATACTATTTTACATCTGCTAACCTAAATGTCATTTTCCTGACCACTTATGGAATAATAACTTATTTTATAGTTTTCCTACTACAAGAAAACCCAAAAGCACATTACATATATTTGACAATGCTTAATATTCTTTGGCTGTATGTATAATATATATTTTAAAAAAATAGGTTAACAAACTTTAGGTTGTATGTCTGCTATAGTGGCTTATTTTCCATTTTATGATGTATGCATCACTATTCAGAGACATCTAGAAAAATTTAGGGATGTAAAGTTTAATTTCATATTTTTTCCGATGGTCAATAGAAACGGATGCATTTTTTGAGAAGGCACACATCCTGTTTTAAAGGGACAGTCTAGCCAAAATTAAATTTTCACGATTCAGATAGGGAATGCAATTTAACCCCTTAAGGACCACAGCACTTTTCCATTTTCTGACCGTTTGGGACGAAGGCTATTTTTACATTTCTGCTGTGTTTGTATTTAGATGTAATTTTCCTCTTACTCATTTACTGTACCCACACATATTATATACCGTTTTTCTCGCCATTAAATGGACTTTCTAAAGATACGATTATTTCTCTTGTTAAGTGTAGTCAGTCCACGGGTCATCCATTACTTATGGAAAATATCTCTTCCTAACAGGAAGCTGCAAGAGGATCACCCAAGTAGAGCTGCTATATAGCTCCTCCCCTCACATGTCATATTCAGTCATTCTCTTGCAGCCTAACTAAAGATAGGTCGCTGTGAGAGGTCTGTGGTGTTTTTTAACTTAGTTTATTTCTACAATCAAAAGTTTGTTATTTTAAATGGCACTGGAGTGTGCTGTTTATTCTCAGGCAGCATTAGAAGAAGAATCTGCCTGCGTTTTCTATGATCTTAGCAGACGTAACTAAGATCCACTGGCTGTTCTCATCTGAGGAGTGAGGTAACTTCAGAGAAGGGGAATAGCATGCAGGGCCCCCCTGCAAATGAGGTATGTGCAGTAATTATTTTTCTGAGGAATGGAATTGACTGAGAAAATACTGCTGATACCAATGTAAAGTAAGTTCAGCCTTAAATGCAGTGATAGCGACTGGTATTAGGCTGATGAGTGTGTGTACACTGAATGTATTTTTCTAAGGAATGGAATTGACTCTGAAAATACTGTTAATACTGAAATAATGTATGAGCCTTAACTGCAGTAAAAGCGACTGGTAGCAGGCTTATTAATAACAATTCATAACTTTTCAAATGTATGTTTAAAACGTTTACTGGCATGTTAATCGTTTTTTGTGAGGTACTTGGTGATAAAACTTATTGGGGCATGATTTTTACCACATGGCCATCTTTGTTTTCTGCATAGAAACAGTTTTCTGAGCTTCCCCACTGTTGTAATATGAGTGGGAGGGGCCTATTTTAGCGCTTTTTTTGCGCAGTAAAAATTCAGTCACAATCTGTCTACTTCATCCTCCATGATCCAGATCGTCTCTAGAGAGCTCAGGGGTCTTCAAAATTCATTTTGAGGGAGGTAATCAGTCACAGCAGACCTGTGACAGTGTGTTTTGACTGTGAGAAAAACGTTAATTATTAAATTGTTATCCGTTTTTGGGTATTAAGGGGTTAATCATCCATTTGCTGGTGGGTGCAATCCTTTGCTAACTTAATACATTTACTGTGAAAAATTGGATGCTATAACTATTTTGGTTCATTGTTATTTCAACTGTGACAGCTTTTTGTGCTTCTTAAAGGCACAGTAGCGTTTTTTATATTGCTTGTAAATTTATTTAGAAAAGTATTTCCAAGCTTGCTAGTCTCATTGCTAGTCTGTTTAAACATGTCTGACACAGATGAATCTCTTTGTTCACTATGTTTAAAGGCCAATGTGGAGCCCAATAGAAATTTGTGTACTAATTGCATTGATGCTACTTTAAATAAAAGTCAATCTTTACATGTAAAGAAATTATCACCAGACAACGAGGGGGAAGTTATGCCGACTTACTCTCCTCACGTGTCAGTACCTTCGCCTCCCGCTCAGGAGGTGCGTGATTTTGTGGCGCCAAGTACATCAGGGAGGCCCTTACAAATCACTTTGCAAGACATGGCTACTGTTATGACAGAAGTATTATCTAAATTGCCAGAATTAAGAGGCAAGCGCGATAGCTCTGGGTTAAGGACAGAGAGCGCGGATGAGGTGAGAGCCATGTCAGATACTGCGTCACAGTTTGCAGAACGTGAAGACGGAGAGCTTCATTCTGTGGGTGACGGATCTGATCCAAGGAGACTGGATTCAGAGATTTCTATTTCTATTTCAAATTTAAGCTTGAGAACCTCCGCATATTGCTAGGGGAGGTATTAGCGGCTCTGCATTCAAAATGGAAACTATTCGAACCATCCTTCCCATGATCCAAGAGGGTCAGTACATGACCACAGTGGACTTAAAGGATGCCTACCTTCACATACCGATTCACAAGGATCATTATCGGTACCTAAGATTTGCTTTCCTAGACAGGCATTACCAGTTTGTAGCTCTTCCCTTCGGATTAGCTACGGCTCCAAGAATCTTTACAAAAGTTCTGGGCTCACTTCTGGCGGTACTAAGACCGCGAGGCATAGCGGTGACTCCGTACCTAGACGACATTCTGATACAAGCGTCAAGTTTTCAAACTGCCAAGTCTCATACAGAGATAGTTCTGGCATTTCTGAGGTCGCATGGGTGGAAGGTGAACGTGGAAAAGAGTTCTCTATTACCACTTACAAGAGTTCCCTTTCTAGGGACTCTTATAGATTCTGTAGAGATGAAAATTTACCTGACAGAGGCCAGGTTATTAAAACTTCTAAATGCTTGCTGTGTCCTTCATTCCATTCCACACCCGTCAGTAGCTCAGTGCATGGAAGTAATCGGCTTAATGGTAGCGGCAATGGACATAGTACCATTTGCGCGCCTGCATCTCAGACCGCTGCAATTGTGCATGCTAAGTCAGTGGAACGGGGATTACTCAGATTTGTCGCCCCTACTAAATCTGGATCAAGAGACCAGAGATTCTTTTCTATGGTGGCTTTCTCGGCCACATCTGTCCAAGGGGATAACCTTTCGCAGGCCAGATTGGACGATTGTAACAACAGACGCCAGCCTTCTAGGCTGGGGCGCAGTCTGGAACTCCCTGAAAGCTCAGGGATTATGGACTCAGGAGGAGAAACTCCTCCCAATAAATATTCTGGAATCAAGAGCAATATTCAATGCTCTCCTAGCTTGGCCTCAGTTGGCAACTCTGAGGTTCATCAGATTTCAGTCGGACAACATCACGACTGTGGCTTACATCAACCATCAAGGGGGAACCAGAAGTTCCCTAGCGATGTTGGAAGTCTCAAAGATAATTCGCTGGGCAGAGTCTCACTCTTGCCACCTGTCAGCGATTTACATCCCAGGCGTGGAGAACTGGGAGGCGGATTTTCTAAGTCGCCAGACTTTTCATCCGGGGGAGTGGGAACTTCATCCGGAGTTCTTTGCTCAACTGATTCATCGTTGGGGCAAACCAGATCTGGATCTCATGGCATCTCGTCAGAACGCCAAGCTTCCTTGTTACGGATCCAGGTCCAGGGACCCGGGAGCGGTGCTGATAGATGCTCTGACAGCCCCTTGGGTCTTCAACATGGCTTATGTGTTTCCACCATTCCCGATGCTTCCTCGTTCGATTGCCAAGATCAAACAGGAGAGAGCTTCGGTGATTCTGATAGCGCTTGCGTGGCCACGCAGGACCTGGTATGCAGACCTAGTGGACATGTCGTCCTGTCCACCGTGGTCTCTGCCTCTGAGACAGGACCTTCTAATTCAGGGTCCTTTCAACCATCCAAATCTAATTTCTCTGAGGCTGACTGCATGGAGATTGAACGCTTGATTCTATCAAAGCGTGGCTTCTCGGAGTCAGTTATTGATACCTTAATACAGGCTAGGAAGCCTGTTACCAGAAAAATTTACCATAAGATATGGCGTAAATATTTATATTGGTGCGAATCCAAGAGTTACTCATGGAGTAAGGTTAGGATTCCTAGGATATTGTCCTTTCTACAAGAGGGTTTAGAAAAGGGCTTATCTGCTAGTTCGTTAAAGGGACAGATTTCTGCTCTGTCTATTCTTCTACACAAACGTCTGGCTGAAGTTCCAGATGTTCAGGCTTTTTGTCAGGCTTTAACTAGGATTAAGCCTGTGTTTAAGACTGTTGCTCCGCCGTGGAGCTTAAACTTAGTTCTTAATGTTCTTCAAGGCGTTCCATTTGAACCCCTTCATTCCATTCATATCAAGCTGTTATCCTGGAAGGTTTTGTTTTTGATGGCTATTTCCTCGGCTCGAAGAGTCTCTGAGTTATCTGCCTTACATTGTGATTCTCCTTATCTGATTTTTCATTCAGACAAGGTAGTTCTGCGTACTAAACCTGGGTTCTTACCTAAGGTAGTTACTAACAGGAATATCAATCAAGAGATTGTTGTTCCATCACTGTGTCCTAACCCTTCTTCAAAGAAGGAACGACTTTTGCATAATCTGGACGTAGTCCGTGCCCTGAAGTTCTATTTGCAGGCAACTAAAGATTTTCGTCAAACGTCTTCCCTGTTTGTCGTTTACTCTGGACAGAGAAGAGGTCAAAAGGCTTCGGCTACCTCTCTCTCTTTTTGGCTTCATAGCATAATACGTTTAGCCTATGAGACTGCTGGACAGCAGCCTCCTGAAAGGATTACAGCTCATTCTACTAGAGCTGTGGCTTCCACCTGGGCCTTTAAAAATGAGGCCTCTGTTGAACAGATTTGCAAGGCTGCGACTTGGTCTTCGCTTCACACCTTTTCAAAATTTTACAAATTTGACACTTTTGCTTCTTCGGAGGCTATTTTTGGGAGAAAGGTACTTCAGGCAGTGGTTCCTTCTGTTTAATGTTCCTGCCTTGTCCCTCCCTTCATCCGTGTACTTTAGCTTTGGTATTGGTATTCCATAAGTAATGGATGACCCGTGGACTGACTACACTTAACAAGAGAAAACATAATTTATGCTTACCTGATAAATTTATTTCTCTTGTAGTGTAGTCAGTCCACGGCCCGCCCTGTCTTTAAGGCAGATCTAAATTTTAATTAAACTAAAGTCACCACTGCACCCTATGGTTTCTCCTTTCTCGTCTGCTTTGGTCGAATGACTGAATATGACATGTGAGGGGAGGAGCTATATAGCAGCTCTGCTTGGGTGATCCTCTTGCAGCTTCCTGTTAGGAAGAGATATATTCCATAAGTAATGGATGACCCGTGGACTGACTACACTACAAGAGAAATAAATTTATCAGGTAAGCATAAATTATGTTTTTCATCATATCTTATAATTTACTATAAAAAAATTGTAATGGAAAAAACACACTTTTTCTAACTTTGACCCCCCAAAATCTGTTACACATCTACAACCACCAAAAAACACCCATGCTAAATAGTTTCTAAATTTTGTCCTGCGTTTAGAAATACCCAATGTTTACATGTTCTTTGCTTTTTTGTAAGTTATAGGGCAATAAATACAAGTAGCACTTTGCTATTTCCAAACCACTTTATTTCAAAATTAGCGCTAGTTACATTGGAACACTGATATCTGTCAGGAATCCCTGAATATCCCTTGACATGTATATATTTTTTTTTAGAAGACAACCTAAAGTATTGATCTAGGCCTATTTTGGTATATTTCATGCCACAATTTCACCCCCAAATGCGATCAAATAAAAAAAATAGCTTTTTCACAAATTTTGTCACAAACTTTAGTTTTCATACTGAGATTATTTACAAACAGCTTGTGCAATTATGACACAAATGGATGTAAATGCTTCTCTGGGTCCCCCTTTGTTCAGAAATAGCAGACTTATATGGCTTTGGGGTTGCTTTTTGGTAATTAGAAGGCCGCTAAATGCCGCTGCGCACCCTGCGTGTATTATGCCCAGCAGTGAAGGGGTTAATTAGGGAGCTTGTAGGGTTAATTCTAGCTTTAGTGTAGTGTAGTAGACAACCCAAAGTATTGATCTAGGCCCATTTTGGTATATTTCATGCCACCATTTCCTCGCCAAAAACGATCAAATAAAAAAAATTATTTACTTTTTAATATTTTTTTCACAAACTTGAGGTTTCTCACTGAAATTATTTACAAACAGCTTGTGCAATTATGGCACAAATGGTTATAAATGCTTCTCTGGGATCCCCTTTGTTCAGAAATAGCAGACATATATAGCTTTGTTGTTGCTTTTTGGAAAATAGAGGGCCGCAAAATACCGCTGCGCACCACACTTGTATTATGCCCAGCAGTTAATGGGTTAATTAGGTAGCTTGTAGGGAGCTTGCATGGTTAATTTTAGCTTTGTGAATAAAAATGTGTAGAGTGGCGCTCTAGGAGGAGCTAAAAGAATGTATATGGAAAATAAATTTGAAGAATATATATACTCAAGAGAATTTTAAATAAATAAAGTCTATGACAAAAATATATTAAACCAAACAAGGCGATTATCCATAAAGAAGGCAATTTAAATATCTATTCAAAAAATTAAAAAATTATATAAAAATGTAATACATCTAATAAAAAAAACCTTCAATAAAAACTTTCTAGTCAAAAATCAGGGTGTGGCCACATCTCTACACAGCTACTAGTATGCGTGCAAATATAATATGAAATTTATCCTGAGAGTGAGAATATAACAATGAGCTTGAAAACAAATACTAAGTATACGCTTTAGCAATTTGAATTCTGTTATAGATTGGTTAAACACAATGCGTTAATTACATAGTGCATTTGACATTCAAAAGGAAGAAAATCTTATTAGCGATAGTAAGCACTGTTCCGTTATGTATAGTCAGCTGTTTTTGTGCCAGTAATAGGAACGTTTTAATCTGACACATGTAAATCCCTTATGGAAAAGGCAAAGAAATATATCCTTTCGAGTCTGTATTTAGGACATATACTCTTAGGGTGTGTTCGTTCCAAAAGCACTTAAAATGTAATTAGTGTTCTGTTCACTATAGACAAGGCAAAGATCAATTATTTTAATCTGTTTTGGATCAGTTAATCCCAGGAGGCAAAGTCACCAATATTTTCAATACTGACCGGTCAGTTTAACGTGATGGTATTAAAGATTTTGTATCTTACTGGACCTCTGATGTGGCTCGTTCTCTGTCAGCTACATTCGATGACAGACTTGGGGGCTGTTAATTTGACCACGCTAATTCTCAGTGGCTCCGTAGCGTGTGTACAGCGTCTTCACTGTCTGCACTGACTTGCAGGTCACCTGACCTCTTTTGCCAATCAGGAAGCCGGTAGGTCGTTCTGGCTCCAAATTTAAAAAACGAAGTTAGATTGAAATGATAAAATAGTGAAATAGTACTTACGATAGTACTTCCAAAGTCTCCAAATCTTGTACAATCCTGTGAAAACAAGTCTCTCTGTTAATTTTAGCTTTAGTGTAGAGATCAGCCTCCCACCTTACACATCCCAACCCCTGATTCCTACCAAATAGCTCTCTTCCCTCCCCCACCCCACAATTGTCCCTGCCATCTTAAGTACTGGCAGAAAGTCTGCCATTACTAAAATAAAAGTTTTTTTTTGTTTTTTGTTTTTTTAAATATCTATTCAGCTCTGATGGACCCCCCCTTAGCCCCAAACCTCCATGATCCCCCCCAAACAGCTCTCTAACCCTCCCCCCGCTAACTATTTGTCACCATCTTGGGTACTGGCAGCTGTATGCCAGTACCCAGTTTGCCCCAAAAACAAAGTATTTTTTTTTTTTTTTTTTTAGAACTGATAGATTTTTCTGTAGTGTAGCTGCCCCCCCTCAATAACCCCTTCCCCTCCCAGATCCTTTGATATATTTTTTTTTACCACCTCCCTCTCACTCTTTGAATTTCAATGATCATTGGTGACAGTGGTTGCTGAGCGTGCGCCCCCGCAGGCCCCCCCCCCCGCATGCTCCCAGCACCTGGCGTGCACATTGCATTTACAGGAACCAGGCCACATCTCTGCATCGGATGCTTAAAAAAGGGTATTGCAGGATGCCTCAATATCGAGGCATCACTGCAATACCCTGATCTCAATCGCTTCCAGCACTCCATTAGACGAAGGACGTACCAGGTACGTCTATTGTCACTAACTGACCTTACCTGGTACATCCTTGGTCGTTAAGGGATTAAAACAACGTTCCAATTACTTTTAGCATCAAATTTGCTTTGTTCCCTTCTTGGTATTCTTTGTTGAAAGCTAAACCTAGGTAGTCTCATATGCTAATTTCTAAGCCCTTGAAAGCTGTGTGAAGTTAGCACCCCATGAAATTAAATTGTTTATACAAATATACCATTCAATATTGCTGATTTCTGCTGCAAATAATAAAGTTAGTGCCGGTTTCGTTTATAAGATATTGCACTTTATTTTTTAGCCAGGGGCGTATTTTGGCCTAGGCACTTGCCTAGGGCAGCAGATTTGTAGGGGGGCAGTACATTTTGTGTGGCTATATTTATTACAGTTATTTTTAAAATATTATACCGGTATATAATGAGAGACTTTGCTCACGGAGCTTAAATTTTAAAGGGGTATAATTAGGCTTACCAGACTGGGATTGTCCCTGTTTGGAGGCACGGTCCCAGTATCCCACCCAATTGTTCATTCTGCCCCGGCCGTAGGGTTGCTACCCAGCCAGTGCTGGAATCAGTAAAAGCCGTTTTTTTTTTAATTCTAACTGTGCGCAGTCTGCGCCTGTCCGTGCCAGTGGCTGACGTAATTTCTTCGGGCTGTGTGTGTCCATGCTGTCTCCTGTCTGCCTTTGATAAGGCAGTGCTGCAAGGCTTGCTTGTAAGGATACCTTGCTGAGGTTACAAATGTTACTAGCAATGTAACTGTGGTGTCTACGCTTGCCCACCCACCTTGACGGTGCAGCTGGCAGAGTAGTTTTCTTTCATTGTGCTTTACTACCCATGTTCCCTATGGTACATCAAACTGCCCCCTATTGTGTTGATTGCATAGCTCTTTTAATTGTACCCGTGCATCTGTAAATGCGTTACTACTTTTAGTAAGAGGGGTGGGGGCGGTATCTAAAATACAGACAACAGTTATCACTCTAGTTCGGTAACTTGTGCAGTGTTGCTTAACGTTTTGAAGTTCTACACTCTAAGATACCTACGTGTGAAATAAAAACGTCAACTTTACTTGCCTCCCTGTTCTCATTTTCATGTCTTGAAGGAATCAGTCTGTTTGACCTGTGTATCTGTAAAGGTTTACCCATTTGCACATGCATTGCGTTTATTTCTTGGTACATATCAAAGCCATGTTTAACAAGTTGGGATGTATTTATCTCTAACTGGAAAATTAGTTCTGGTCGGCAATCACCACTCCCCTTGACCACGCCCCATTGGTCATGCCCCCTTGACCACGCCCTGACCACACACCCACTGGCACCACACAAGTTTCTCCCAGTTTTACCTCAAAAAAAGTATCTCTGAACCTTTCATTTATTTATCTAGCTATTTAGTTCTCTTGGCTTTTAGCACTAAGTATTGTGTTTGGGGAAGTATTGTTTCAAGAAATCTGTGTTTGTTTATATATATTGCAGCAATAGATAGATATGAATCTGTGTATGTATGTTTTTGCGTGTATATACTGTATATATATATATATGTGTGTGTGTGACAGTGTCTATGTGCATAACTCTGTGTGTGTCTCTGTCTGTGATTATGTATGTCTGTGTGTAAGTGTTTTGCAAGTCCTGGTGGACGTCTACTTTGGAAATACTATGAAAAAAAATCACGTTATTGCCAAAGATGTACTAAAACCTGGGGGGAGGGGGGCAGCAGGATTATGAGTGCCTAGGGCAACACAAAACCTAAATACACCAATGATTTCAGCCCATGTGATCTTATCTCCACCCACTTTCCACCTCATGAAATTAAATCATGAAAAAATCTATACCTTTCGTTAGTGCTACGTTAGTGCTGATTTGTGCTGCAAAAATGAACATTTGTGCCGGTTTCGTTTCTGAGATATTGCACTTTATATTTCAGCCCATGTGACCTCATCTCTGGCCACTTTCCATCCCATATAATTAAATCATGAAGAAGAAAAAAATACCATTTAATAGTGCTATGTTTGTGCTGCAAAAATGAACATTTGTGCCAGTTTCGCTTCTGTGATATTGCACTTTATATTTTAGCCCATGTGACCTTATCTCTGCCCACTTTCCACCACATAAAATTAAATTATGAAAAACAATACACCATTCTTTAGTGCTACGTTTGTGCTGCTTTGTGCCCGCAAAAACTAACGTTTCTGCCAGTTTCATTTTAGAGATATTGTACTTTATATTTCAGCCCATGTGACCTCATCTCTGCCCACCCCAAGTAATTAACTTGTGAAAACCAATACACCATTCGTTAGTGCTACATTTGTGCTGATTTTTGCTGAAAAAATTAACATTTGTGCCGGTTTTGTTTAGGAGAAATTGCACTTTATATTTCAGCCCATGTGACCTAATCTCCGCCCACTTTTGCCCCCATATAATTAAATCATTTAAAAAAAATACCATTCGTTAGTGCTACGATAGTGCTGATTTGTGCCGCAAAAATTAACATTAGCGCCGGTTTTATTTCTGAGATATAGCACTTTATATTTCTGCCCATGTGACCTCATCTCTGCCTACTTTCCACCACATATGATTAAATCGTATAAAAAAATTATACCATTCATTTGTGCTTTTCCTGAACATTTGACCCTGTTGGGTTTCTTGAGATATCACACCTTATATTTCATGTGACCTCAATCTTTGCCCACTTTTCACCCCATATGGTTAAACCATAAAAATAATATATATTATCTGTTTGTGCTGCGTCTGTGCTGATATGTGCTGCAAAAATTATTGTTTGATCCTGTTTAGCGTATTAGATTTTGCAATTTATATTATAGGCCAAGTAACTTCAGTCTCCATCCACTTTGCACCCCATGTAATTAAATCGCATAAACAAAACATTAGTTTGTGTTGCATTTGTGCGGATTTGTGCTACAAAAACAAATTTTCTTTTTAAAGACACAATGAGTCCACGGATTTCATCCTTACTTGTGAGATTACGCCTCCTGGTCAGCAGGAGGAGGCAAAGAGCACCACGGCAGAGCTGTATATATAGCTCCTCCCCTCCCTCCCACTCCAGTCATTCTCTTTGCCTACGTTAGTGATAGGCCTTGGACACTTCCGTTGAGGAAGGACCTTCTCATTCAGGGACCCTTCCTTCTAGTTTCTCTGAAGCTGACTGCTTGGATATTGAATGCTTAATCCTATCCATGCAAAGTTTCTCTGATTCAGTCATAGATACAGTACCTTAGTTCAGGCACGTAAGCCTGTAACTAGGAAGATTTACCATAAGATATGGCGTAAATATCTTTATTGCTGTGAATCCAAGAGCCACTCATGGAGTAGAGTTAGGATTCCCAGGATTTTGTCTTTTCTCCAAGAGGGATTGGAGAATGGTTTATCAGCGAGTTCCCTAAAGGGTTAGATCTCTGCTTTATCTATTTTGTTACACAAGCGTCTGGCAGATGTCCCAGATGTTCAATCCTTCTGTCAGGCTTTGTTTAGAATCAGGCCTGTGTTTTAACCAATTGCTCCTCCATGGAGTTTGAATTTAGTTCTTAAGGTTCTTCAAGCAGTGGTGCCTTCCGTTTAGGTTCCCTGTCTTGTCCCTCCCTTATAATCAGTGTACTCTAGCTTTGGTATTGTATCACACAAGTAAGGATGAAATCCGTGGACTCATCGTGTCTTTAAAAAGAAAATAAAATTTATGCTTACCTGATAAATTTGTTTCTTTTTAGACACAATGGCCCCTATTTAACAAAGGTCTTGCGGACCTGATCCGACACTGTTAATTTTTGTAGCACTAACGAATGGTATATTTTTTCCGTGATTTCATTAGATAGGGTGGAAAGTGAGCGGAGATTATAATATATAATGCAATATCTCAGAAATGAAACCGGCACTAACGTTAGTTTTTGCAGCACAAATCAGAACTAACGTAGCACGTTAACGAATGGTATATCTGTATTCACAGTTTAAAGAGGAAAAGAAGGGGACAGGTGCAACAGCGACTCAACGTATCTTTTTATTGCATGAACACAGAAGACATACACTATTGCACTTACAAGATTGCAATGAATAAAAGCCTTGTATAAAAAGTAATCCAATCCTTCTGATCAGATGTTAGCCAATGTTTGTTTTTGAGTGGAGTCCTCATTTGTACGGGTCTAATCTCTTTCCACTGCTCGGGCGGACTTTGTCAACAGATGATATTGGAATGTCTTTTTTACAAACCGGAAGGGTTTTTAAATTTGCCGGGTATTGTCATGGTCCGCCTCCCTGGCTTGACTGACAGCTTAATACGGTATTACAATGTAACAGACAAAGCTTGACACTTATTGGATAGTGACAAAGTTTCTAAATATACACTTTATCTATTGCATTAATCAATGTCATAACTATATTACCCATATGCTAATCACATTTGATCTTATGCTTAAAAAACTTGACATAGACGAACAACTCTCTATGTGAACACCAGCGGTAGCATGAGATATAATCTATTAAAATATTTTTAAAACTATCGTGCATATAAACAAATCTAAAATACCTTTAAAATAAATTGATATATTTAACACACAATGTTAGTTTATCTGAAATTAAAATTACCTTTAAACTGAATAAATACATTTACGCAAAATGTTATTATCTAAGATTAAAATTACGTTACACTAATAGAAAAAAATAAAGACATATGTATATTTAGCCGTATACATACATAACCACATAACCATTAAATAACAGAAATAAAATTTATATCTTAATTTAAGAACTTCCTTATGTTAAAAACATGATTAAAAATCACAACTTTCTACTCAAATTGTGATCTTATAAACTAAAACTTATCTGATATTTTAGATACGCTAAGATCTTGGACATAATGAATGTTAAATTAATTTTAATGGGAACATGCATTATGGAATGGAGATACTGCATAATAAACATAAGAAGACAAGAAATAAATTTTTTTAGGGGGATTGTAATAGTGGCGGTACCAAATTAGAGGCGGAGGATTTTGTAATATTTTTAAATGATAATAATTTTAACTTAAATTTTAGTAGTTAAATCTCAGAAAAAGAAATAGATTTTTTAGATCTCATATTGTGTGTTGATGAAAACAATAAAGTGGCCACTAAAAACTTTAGGAAACCCACTGACAGGAATGGGTATTTACATTCCAGCAGTGGTCACCTACCTGCATGGAAAAATAACATTCCTGGGGGACAATTTAGTCGTATTCATAGGAATTGTACTAATCTTGAAGATTACAAAAAAGAGGCAGACATTTTGTCTGAAAAATTTAAACAAAAAGGGTATAAAAAAGAAATGATAGAAAAAGCTAGAATCGAAGGACTAAATGTCCCTAGAGCAAACCTCTTGAGGAAGAAAACTGAAATGGAAAACAACATATATAAATACAAAAAAGAAAGTATCAAATTCATTACTACCTATAATGAGGGTGCTAAGGGAATTAAATCTATTCTCAACAAACATTGTAATGTGCTACGAGCTGACCCTTTATTGGAGGGTGTTATAGATAAACAACCAAATATAGTTTATAAAAAGAATAGAGATATCAAAAGCATTATAGCCCCTTTAAAGTTAAAATGTAAACAAACAAATAAACCAACTCAAAGTTCTAATTGGTTAACATTAAAAAATGGCACATATATAAATGTCATAGAAAAGATTGTTGTATGTGCACTATGATTGACAAAACTAGTGAGTACACAATGAATTGGAATAGAACAAAAAAATTTACATTAATTGTAGGACAACATGTAATTCCACATTCATTGTGTACCAACTAACCTGTTTTTGTGGACTGATATATATAGGTCGCACAAAGAGAAAGATAAAAAGAAGAGTATATGAACATTTAAATAACATTCAGAATGGGTTAGAACTAGGGCACAGTGTTTCTCGCCATTGTAAATATAAACATAACTGTAAGAGTGAGGATATAAACACTACAGATCGTCTATTAAGGCTTAGACAAGCTGAAACTAGGTGGATACACACATTGAGTAGTATGTCCCCCAATAGGTTAAATATAGATATTGATTTACAAGCGTTTATGATCTAGTTTTAAGACTATTTTAAATCATGTTTTTAACATAAGGAAGTTCTTAAATTAAGATATGAATTTTATTTCTGTTATTTATGATTAGGTGGACAGTATTAACGGCTAAATATATATATGGCTTTATTTTTTTCTATTAGTGTAACGTAATTTTAATCTTAGATAATAACATTTTGCGTAAATGTATTTATTCAGTTTAAAGGTAATTTTAATTTCAGATAAACTAACATTGTGTGTTAAATATATCAATTTATTTTAAAGGTATTTTAGATTTGTTTATATGCACGATATTTTTAAAAATATTTTAATAGATTATATCTCATGCTACCGCTGATGTTCACATAGAGAGTTGTTCGTCTATGTCAAGTTTTTAAACATAAGATCAAATGTGATTAGCATATGGGTAATATAGTTATGACATTGATTAATGCAATAGATAAAGTGTATATTTAGAAACTTTGTCACTATCCAATAAGTGTCAAGCTTTGTCTGTTACATTGTAATACCGTATTAAGCTGTCAGTCAAGCCAGGGAGGCGGGCCATGACAATACCCAGCAAATTTAAAAACCCTTCCGGTTTGTAAAAAAGACATTCCGATATCATCTGTTGACAAAGTCCGCCCGAGCAGCGGATGAAACGCGTTCAGAGGAAATAACTGTATTTAGTAACCTGCGGTTGAAAAAACGAGCGTTAAAGTACCTGCACATAGTGCGAGTGGAAAGAGACTGGACCCGTACAAACGAGAACTCCACTCAAAGACAAACATTGGCTAACATCTGATCAAAAGGATTGGATTACTTTTTATACAAGGCTTTTATTCATTGCAATCTTGTAAGTGCAATAGTGTATGTCTTCTGTGTTCATGCAATATAAAGATACGTTGAGTCGCTGTTGCGCCTGTCCCCTTCTTTTCCTCTTTATAGTTAGACCGGAGACTAGAGTGCTGTTGCAAGTTTCTGGGGAGGCTGCAAGTAAGGAAGTATCAAGGAAAGAATATTACATGTTTACCAAATAAACATTTGTTTTTAACTATATCTTTATCACGGCTGGAGTGATATTTTATACGTGTGAGGTTTTTTTAATACTTGGCATCTGGATATAGCTGCTAGCCCACCTGGTTTGGGCTTCTCTCCCATCATTAATACTACGAGAGAAAGTAGCCGGTTAAAGGGGTCAAGCTGCAAAATACCTGCAGATCGTACGCAGCATCAAGGATTACATTCACTATGAGAGAGCAGCTACCTGGACAGCTGTTAATGCTCCAGAAAGCCATTGTAGCACTTCTCAAGTGCCTGACTTCTTGTAAGTACAATTTATGTGTGGGGAGTGAACAACTTTCAATACAGATTCACACTATGTTGGCGCCTTCTTTTCTTTTGTGTTCTATAAAGGAAAGAATATTGACTACACACAGTGTATACTACATGGATTGTTGAAAACAGTTACACCATAGTTAGTTTACGGTACTGTAATTTTTTGCATAAACCTTGTCTGGACACCTTTTGATAATCACGGACAATTTATGGACAAGGGTGATTATCTAATGTTTGTATCAATATGCAATATATAACTGGCATTTCACTATGATCTAAGTGTGATACCTTGACATTGTATCTTGTATAAATAGTGTTAGTGGTATTATTACTAAGGATCTAAAGTAGCTTAAAAGGCATTATAGTTAATCACTTGAGTAGTGCTTACTCTGTGGAGTTATTTATGAGTTAGCACTGATTGGCTAAAAATGCAAATCTGTCAAAATAACTGAAATAAGGGGGCAGTCTGCAGTGCAGAGGCTAAGATACAAGGTAATCACAGAGTGTTGGTTATGCAAATTTGGGGAATGGGGAATAAATGGATTAGCTATCTTTTTCAACAATAAAAAATCTGGAGTAGACTGTCCCTTTAAAATGCTTTGCATCGTCTTTTTTTTTTTCTTTTGATTTTAACATTTTTGTTAAATGGTTTTTTTCTCTGCTTTCCAACGAAAGCCTAAAAGTTATTTTTCTGCTTCTAAGTAACTTTGTACATATTATATTTTTGTAGGCATGTCACAGTTGTTTTTCAGCATTTATATTGGCTTATTTTCAAGTTATACATACTGATTTTAGCCCAAGTAATTGTTTTCCTTTTATTTTTGTATTCATTTTCTTTATCACTATTTACATTTTATTGATTTAAATATATTATTTTAGACCCCTTACATACTTTAAGTCCCCTTACAGACATTGGTGGATTTTGTGAAGGATGAATTAAAAATAAAAGTTACTTTTCTCTGTAGCATTTACCAAATACCCGAATTTCTTGCCCTTCTGCTCTAGGGCGTAGATTAAATAAAATCTGAATCTTTCACTAGAATATATTGTTAGTGAATTCTGATAAAACAAATAACTGATACTTCAAAAGTTAAAAAAATAAATAAATAAAGGTGCTGAAAATTAGAGTGACAGTGAGTTGTGAGTTTATTGGCCAAAAAAATGTTGTATCCTCAACATTTTAAGAACTGCTTGTAGTTCTACTTTATTTTTGAGAGTACCCCTTAACCCTTTAAGAAACAGGATAGTTTGCATATTAAACAGCCAAAAAAAAATAATAAACATATATATATACAGTATATATATATATATATATATATATATATATATATATATATATATATATATATTAGATTTATTACATGCTTTGATTATTCTAGTATTCCTACATTTTATTGTTTCAAGGCAATCATAAATATCTTTTTAAATAATTTAAATATTTTTAAAATATTTTTTTTTAGCTATTTTGCCTTTTAAACGTTTGCTGCATTTAATGTGCTGATAAATATGGTAGGAACTTGTATCTTAAGGGAAATGTAATTATTCTATTCAAAATGTTCTAGAAAACAAATCTTCATAAAAGATGTTTAGAAGCCCAGCTTCCCATTGTATTCAGATCACTAAAGTGTTGCTGTTTTCTAAGCTTTTCATGGAATAGCCCTATAGTGTATAGATCCACAGATAATCCAAATATATTAATTGCGCTGTAAGCAGATTTTCAAATATAGGTAACAAGGTTAAAGGGGGCTCAGAAAGACTAAAGCTTATGTGAGTGCTGTACTGAAAGTCATTTGGGTTTAGCAATAATATGCTGTCTGAGTAATTAGCATTTTGTAGGACATTTTATTTAGAATTTAGAAAAATAATTACAAAAGCAAGGAGTGCATCCACTTTAGCTAGAAACTGGACTCAAAGAAAAAATTTAGCTCGGCAACATTAGCTCTGGTATTACATGTTGAAAGTAAAAAGTTAGGAGTGCAAGCAAAAGAGTGATGTGCACTAAGTTCAGGACTTCGGATATCGCAACCGTGCTAAAAAAAAATATTGGTTATCGGTGCACTATCCTGGCACTGCACTAGATCAACTGCGCTAAAATCGAGGTGTAAGTTGATGTTGTGTTAACACTTTCATCCGAAGTTGGATTTCTGAAAAATTATGCCATAACAAGTTGGTTGCTATAGTAACCCGACCTTACACTACAACATTTACTTTTAACGTCTGCGCTCCTTAACTCTGATCACCCCTAGAGAGAAACAAAACATAGACCTACTTGGAATTATGGAGATATGTGCTTGATTATATTTTTAAATGAAAATACATATTGATATTTAAATTGGGAACATAACTCCAACTGGTCTTATACGTTGGCCAGCAATAAATATTACATATAAATATAAAGTGAAACACTTGTATTGTTTGAAAACTTTAATATCCTAATGGAAAAGAGGCCTCAAAAAGCAAGTTTCCTCTTTTACACCTAGTTGAGCTGGGTGTAATTTTTGTCAATGTATCGACAGCCTCCTACAATGTATTAATGGTTTGTGCTTCAATTGGAAATCTGGAGTAAAATAGCGCTTGATGGCTTTTAATACTTGCTATGGGACACACAAATATAAAGCGCCATCGGAAACAGTTAATACACAAAATTGCTTCCGACAGCATATTTATCGGTTTGCAATCTAGTGAAAACCAAATTACGGCTCAATGGAAACAAGCCTAATGGTGGGAATACTTTACATTCCTATGTTCTTCACATAAAATAAATTTTTATTTTTATACAGTTCTTGTGAACTGCTGGTGCAATGCCTCCCCCTGCAGATTCGCGGCCAATCGCTAGCAGGGGGTGTCAATCAACCCGATCGTATTCGATCGGATTGATTTCTGTCCGCGCCTCAGAGCAGACGGACAGGTTATGGAGCAGTGGTCTTTAGACCGCTGCTTCATAACGTCTGTTTTTGGCGAGTCTTCAGGGGCATCAAGCTCCGTACGGAGCTTGATAAATTGACCCCTAACACTTTACTTCAGTTCTCAAGCAGTGCTAAATATTCTAGCACAGTTTCGGCTTTCACTCAAGCACAAGCTTTAACTTTTAATTTGTAATATGCATGATAAGTAGCGCAGCCACATTATTCATTAAAAGTATAGGTCGCGTTTGAGCGATGTCACCTGTGCTAGCCCATCTCTGGTAATTGGGATTTACCATGGACCTTGTAATATTACGTTTTCCAGCGATACTGCTTATTGCGACTTTTGCTAACATTAGCACAACACTTTTAATCTCGATCTATATAAATCCAGGCTAGGTTTGCCATCACTAGTCTAATGGTATTGAACAGGGGCATTATAGGTATAGTAGACATGTTTGTAGGCTGGGTAAACAATTTGGCTAATTTGTATTAGTGTAAATTGCTGGTTATTAATTTTTTTAGCTTTATTTAACTAAGCAGGAAGGGTTTGTATCTCTTTTGTGAAGCTGTTTCCTTATGTCATCCAATATGGCGGGCACAATTTCAGTGTGTTTTTCTGTGATAAATAACTGATGCTACATTTAAAAACATTTTGGGCCAGATTAGAAGTTTGTCTTTTTGTGCTCGTGGGTAACCGCTGGTATTATGAGTTGAAAGTAAACTGTTTTTGCTCACACGCTAACCCGATAAATGCAAAAAGCCGAACTTAGAATATTGTGTTTGCGTTCATGTATTCCCTCATAGAAGTCAATGGAGCAAAACAAGTGGGGGATAAACCCAACACCCTACTCGAGCACAAACCTGATCGCATATTCTCATGTGCACTTACCTTAAAATCCAATGTTCTTTACATACAGGAATATGTTCTATTTATTCATAAATAATTATTTCTATATATATATATGATGTTTGTTTGGTACAATATATATCCTATACCTATATACATGATTATATATAGGTATAGATATATGCAGATATATATAGGAATATCTATTTAGAAAGGCCAAAATGAAGAAAGAAAGTCCCGTAGCATATGTAGAGTAAAACTTGTAGTTTATTTGACAAAAGTTTAAAATCAGCAAAAGCTGGAGGGTACAAAAACAGTGCAAAGGTTGTGAGAGCGTGGCACCAACGGCTTACATGTTTTGGCGCAAAGCCGTAATCATAGCCTATGGTGCTACACCTGTGGGATTCCTTAAAAAGCATTACAATACATCTGATAGGTTAAAAACTTTAGTAAAAAGAAACGCCCTACACAACATAAAAAATAGATTTAACCCCCTATGCACTAGCAAACAGCACAGAGATTCAAAAGAGAACAGATGTAATAAGTGTAAACTGAGGTATAACAAGGGCTCGATCCGATATAGATCGTAGTTTGCGGCGCAAGCGAGGGAACCCGCGTCGCCCGCAGTTTCAGCTCGCAACTCGAGCTATCCCATATACCCCGCTGTCAGATGCTAACGTGCCGTAAGTCGGATAAACCAGCGATGTCCAGAAATCTGCGCAAGTACAAATTTCTGGCGTCGCCAGTGACTTACGGCACGTTAGAAACTGCCGGCGCCTACAAAACCTGACTAAAGTCTAAATCACCCGCACTGTCTAACACGCCTCCCTAACATAGCCCGACACGTCTAACCCTCTATCCGCTATCCCCCCTCACTATCCTAACAATAAAATATGTATTAACCCCTAAACCGCCGCTCCCGGAGCCCGCCGCTACCTAATAAAGTTATTAACTCCCTAAACCGCCGCCAGCTATATTAAATCTATAACCCCCTAAAGTGAGCCCCTAACACCGCCGCCATCTACCTTACCTACCCCCTAAAGTGAGCCCCTACCCCGCCGCTATCTATTTTAAAATTATTAACCCCTAATCTAATCCCCCTACCCCGCCGCCATCTATATTAAATTATTTAACCCCTAAAATACTAAACTATCCCTACCACTAAACCTAAGTCTAACCCTACAAATTGCCCTGAAAAGGGCTTTTTGCGTGGCATTGCCCCAAAGTAACAGCTCTTTTGCCAGCCCTTAAAAGGGCTTTTTGCGGGGCATGCCCCAAAGAATTCAGCTCTTTTGCCAGCCCTTAAAAGGGCTTTTGGCGGGGCTTTGTCACAAAGTAAACTGTTCTTTTGCCTACAATCTACATCCCCCTACACCGCGGCCACCTATAATAAATGTATTAACCCCTAATCTAATCCCCCTACACCGCCGCCAGCTATATTAACTATATTAACCTAATAATATTATATTATATATATATATTAAGTATAATAACCCTATCTAACTCTAACATTCTAACTAAACTCTTATTAAAATAAATCTAATATTAATATTATTACTTAAAATATTCCTATTTAGATCTAAATACTTACCTATAAAATAAACCCTAAGATAGCTACAATATAATTAATAATTACACTGTAGCTATGTTAGGGTTTATATTTATTTTACAGGTAAACTGTTAATTATTTTAACTAGGTATAATAGCTATTAAATAGTTATGAACTATTTAATAGCTACCTAGTTAAAATAATTACCCAATTACCTGTAAAATAAATCCTAACCTAAGTTACAAATACACCTACACTATCAATAAATTAAATAAACTACAAATATCTATCTAAAAATACAATTAAATAAACTAAACTAAATTACAAAAACAAACAAACACTAAATTACAAAAAATAAAAAAAAGATTACAAGATTTTTAAGCTAATTACACCTATTCTAAGCCCCCTAATAAAATAATAAACCCCCAAAATAAAAAAAATTCCCTACCCTATTCTAAATTAAAAATAGTTCAAAGCTCTTTTACCTTACCAGCCCTTAAAAGGGCCTTTTGTTGGGGCATTCCCCAAAGAAAACTGCTCTTTTGCCTGAAAAAAAAACACAATACCACCCCCCAACATTACAACCCACCACCCACATACCCCTAATCTAACCCAAACCCCCCTTAAATAAACCTAACACTGCCCCCTGAAGATCTCCCTACCTTGTATTCACCCCGCCGGGCAGAACTCTTCATCCGATCTGGGCGATGTCCAATCAAGCGGCAAAGAAGAAATCTTCATCCCGGCGATGTTTTTCTCCAAGCGGCAGCAAAGTCTTCATCCATCCGCCAGCATCTTCCATCAAGCGGCATCTTGAGTCTTCTCTCCACCGACGCGGAGCATCCATCCCGGCCGACAACTGAACGACGAATGAGGTACCTTTAAATGACGTCATCCAAGATGGCGTCCGTCTAATTCCGATTGGCTGATAGGATTTTATCAGCCAATCGGAATTAAGGTAGAAAAATCTGATTGGCTGATTGAATCAGCCAATCAGATTCAAGTTCAATCTGATTGGCTGATTGGTTCAGCCAATCGGATTGAACTTGAATCTGATTGGCTGATTCAATCAGCCAATCAGATTTTTCTACCTTAATTCCGATTGGCTGATAGAATCCTATCAGCCAATCGGAATTCGACGGACGCCATCTTGGATGACGTCATTTAAAGGTACCTCATTCGTCGTTCAGTCGTCTGCCGGGATGGATGCTCCGCGTCGGTGGAGAGAAGATTCAAGATGCCGCTTGATGGAAGATGCTGGCGGATGGATGAAGACTTTGCTGCGCTTGGAGAAAAACATCGCCGGGATGAAGATTTCTTCTTTACCGCTTGGATAGACATCGCCCGGATCGGATGAGGAGTTCTGCCCGGCGTGGTGAAGATAAGGTAGGGAGATCTTCAGGGGGGTAGTGTTAGGTTTATTTAAGGGGGGTTTGGGTTAGATTAGGGGTATGTGGGTGGTGGGTTGTAATGTTGGGGGGTGGTATTGTGTTTTTTTTTTAAGGCAAAAGAGTCGTTTTCTTTGGGGCATGCCCCCACAAAAGGCCCTTTTAAGGGCTGGTAAGGTAAAAGAGCTTTGAACTTTTTTTAATTTAGAATAGGGTAGGGAAATTGTTTTATTTTGGGGGGCTTTATTATTTTATTAGGGGGCTTAGAATAAGTGTAATTAGCTTAAAAATCTTGTAATCTTTTTTTTTATTTTTTGTAATTTAGTGTTTGTTTTTTTTTGTAATTTAGTTTAGTTTATTTAATTGTATTTTTAGATAGATATTTGTAGTTTATTTAATTTATTGATAGTGTAGGTGTACAGGGAGTGCAGAATTATTAGGCAAGTTGTATTTTTGAGGATTAATTTTATTATTGAACAACAACCATGTTCTCAATGAACCCAAAAAACTCATTAATATCAAAGCTGAATAGTTTTGGAAGTAGTTTTTAGTTTGTTTTTAGTTATAGCTATTTTAGGGGGATATCTGTGTGTGCAGGTGACTATTACTGTGCATAATTATTAGGCAACTTAACAAAAAACAAATATATACCCATTTCAATTATTTATTTTTACCAGTGAAACCAATATAACATCTCAACATTCACAAATATACATTTCTGACATTCAAAAACAAAACAAAAACAAATCAGTGACCAATATAGCCACCTTTCTTTGCAAGGACACTCAAAAGCCTGCCATCCATGGATTATGTCAGTGTTTTGATCTGTTCACCATCAACATTGCGCGCAGCAGCAACCACAGCCTCCCAGACACTGTTCAGAGAGGTGTACTGTTTTCCCTCCTTGTAAATCTCACATTTGATGATGGACCACAGGTTCTCAATGGGGTTCAGATCAGGTGAACAAGGAGGCCATGTCATTAGATTTTCTTCTTTTATACCCTTTCTTGCCAGCCACGCTGTGGAGTACTTGGACGCGTGTGATGGAGCATTGTCCTGCATGAAAATCATGTTTTTCTTGAAGGATGCAGACTTCTTCCTGTACCACTGCTTGAAGAAGGTGTCTTCCAGAAACTGGCAGTAGGACTGGGAGTTGAGCTTGACTCCATCCTCAACCCGAAAAGGCCCCACAAGCTCATCTTTGATGATACCAGCCCAAACCAGTACTCCACCTCCACCTTGCTGGCGTCTGAGTCGGACTGGAGCTCTCTGCCCTTTACCAATCCAGCCACGGGCCCATCCATCTGGCCCATCAAGACTCACTCTCATTTCATCAGTCCATAAAACCTTAGAAAAATCAGTCTTGAGATATTTCTTGGCCCAGTCTTGACGTTTCAGCTTGTGTGTCTTGTTCAGTGGTGGTCGTCTTTCAGCCTTTCTTACCTTGGCCATGTCTCTGAGTATTGTACACCTTGTGCTTTTGGGCACTCCAGTGATGTTGCAGCTCTGAAATATGGCCAAACTGGTGGCAAGTGGCATCTTGGCAGCTGCACGCTTGACTTTTCTCAGTTCATGGGCAGTTATTTTGCGCCTTGGTTTTTCCACACGCTTCTTGCGACCCTGTTGACTATTTTTAATGAAACGCTTGATTGTTCGATGATCACGCTTCACAAGCTTTGCAATTTTAAGAGTGCTGCATCCCTCTGCAAGATATCTCACTATTTTTGACTTTTCTGAGCCTGTCAAGTCCTTCTTTTGACCCATTTTGCCAAAGGAAAGGAAGTTGCCTAATAATTATGCACACTTGATATAGGGTGTTGATGTCATTAGACCACACCCCTTCTCATTACAGAGATGCACATCACCTAATATGCTTAATTGGTAGTAGGCTTTCGAGCCTATACAGCTTGGAGTAAGACAACATGCATAAAGAGGATGATGTGGTCAAAATACTCATTTGCCTAATAATTCTGCACTCCCTGTATTTGTAACTTAGGTTAGGATTTATTTTACAGGTAATTGGGTAATTATTTTAACTAGGTAGCTATTAAATAGTTCATAACTATTTAATAGCTATTATACCTAGTTAAAATAATTAACAATTTACTTGTAAAATAAATATAAACCCTAACATAACTACAGTGTAATTATTAATTATATTGTAGCTATCTTAGGGTTTATTTTATAGGTAAGTATTTAGATTTAAATAGGAATATTTTAATTAATAATATTAATATTAGATTTATTTTAATAAGAGTTTAGTTAGGATGTTAGAGTTAGATAGTGTTATTATACTTAATATATATATAATATAATAACGATATTAACTATATTAACCCTAATATAATTAGGGTTAATATAGTTAATATATATAATATAATAACTATATTAACTATATTAACCCTTATATAATTTGGGTTAATATAGTTAATATAGCTGGCGGCGGTGTAGGGGGATTAGATTAGGGGTTAATACATTTATTATAGGTGGCCGCGGTGTAGGGGGATGTAGATTGTAGGCAAAAGAGCAGTTTACTTTGTGACAAAGCCCCGCCAAAAGCCCTTTTAAGGGCTGGCAAAAGAGCTGTTACTTTGGGGCATGCCCCGCAAAAAGCCCTTTTAAGGGCTGGCAAAAGAGCTGTTACTTTGGGGCAATGCCACGCAAAAGGCCCTTTTAAGGGCTGGTAATAGAGATAATTATTTTAGGGGGATTAGATTAGGGGTTAATAATATTAATATAGCTGGCGGCGGTATAGGGGGATTCGATTAGGGGTTAATCATTTTTATATAGGTGGCGGCGGTGTAAGGGGTCAGATTAGGGGATAGATAAGGTAGATGGCGGCGGTTTTAGGGGCTCACAGTAGGGGGTTAGTTTATGTAGATGGCGGCGGTTTAGGGGTTAAATATTTTATTAGGGATTGCGGCGGGGGATCACGGTTGACAGGTAGATAGACATTGCGCATGCGTTAGGTGTTAGGTTTATTTAGCAGCTAGTTTAGAGAGTTACGGGGCTCCAATAGTCAGCGTAAGGCTTCTTACGGCTGCTTTTTGTGGCGAGGTGAAAATGGAGTAAGATTTCTCCAATTTCGCCACGTAAGTCCTTACGCTGTATATTGGATACCAAACTGCGCGGGTTTGGTATACCTGCCTATGGCCCAAAAAACTATGGGCGACGGCAAAAATATACGCGCGTAACTTCTAGGTTACGCCGTATATAGGATACCAAACCCGCGCAAATATTGGCGTCGCCAGCTTTTGCGGGCGACGATTTTTATCGGAACGACCCCCAAATAAGGATACTCAAAAATTATGTGCATATCAGAAATATGTACAAAAGCACTAGGTAGAAAAAAACAAGGATATTATCTTTGTAATACTGTATGTACATCTTGACTTTTGAATTTCCTAAAGTTAAAGCCTTTTTATTAAGTCCGAAATATTAAGCAGATTGCAGGGCATTCAAATTGGGACCTCTGTCTGCAATGCTTTGTGGGATTACAATAACACTATTTATATTGCCTTTTTACATAAGATATATACACACTACATGCAGATACACAGGGACGACTAAAGTTTCTTGCGGGCTGGTAAGTTTTTTCATTTACTTGCTTGGTGAGCGAGGGGAGTTTTGGGGTATTCATAGGCCCTATATATATATATATATATATATATATATATATATATATATATATATATATATATATATATATATGCATAAATGTAAATACATGTAAATACAGACATACACATATAAATACATATGTACAAATAGATAAATATATATATATACACACACACACATACATATACATTAGGGCCTCCATTACATATGCAGCGTCACCCGCAAAATCCTCCGCCGCCAGATTTTACGCGATTTTGGTATTACATATACGGCGTAGCATACAAGTTACACGCGTATATTTCACCCTTCGCCCATAATTTTTATCACCATAGACTAACATAGAACAGCCGCGCAATTTGGTATTCAATATACAGCGTAAGGACTTAGGCGCGCAGAATTCTGAAAATCGACACCATTCTCATCTCGCCACATATTGCAGGCGCAGCAACCCTTGCACTGACTAAAATAGCAGCGTAACTCCCTGGAAGCCTTAACAAACACATACATTTAAGCAGCATCTCAAATAGTTAAAGGGACAGTATACTATGATATTGTTTTTTGAAGGTTTATTTGTGTATTTGAAATAGCTGATTTTGTTGTTTGAAGCCACAACATAATCAAATGGATTGAGCTTGTAGGTAGAATCAGATCTCATCACTTTATCACATTGTGGACATATACTTGCTTATTTACTTTAAATTTGTTCTCAAAACAATCAACAATACTTGGTGGAGAGAACAATGGGAAATCATAATTGTATTACCTTCATCTCTTTAGAACCCACTGGAGTGTAATTTATTCTAATGTTAACACAGCTTGGCATTGATGCCAAAATATATAAAGGGACAGTCAAGTCCAAAGAAAACCTTCTTGTTTAAAATAGGGCATGTTATTTCAAAATACTTTCAGATTTAATTCTAACACTTGCTGCGCATGGGTTTATACTTGAATTTTGAATAGCGTAATTATGTGTCACATTTTTATTTGAAATCTGTCCATTTTGCATAACATTTGCATAAAACAACTCTTTATTGACACTTTCTGTGGGCAAAATACTGGCATAAGTTACTTACGACGACTGAAATGTGTATTTGCGCACATTTCTGAAGATCGCCAGTTTGTCCTACTTACGCCAGTTTAGCATCTAACGGCGCAGTATATGTAATACCCCGATGTGCGAGGTGAAATTACGGCCGGCGCAGGTTCCCACGCTTGTGCCAAAACCTGCGCCATATATGTGATCGCGCCCCTAGATCTGTGTTAACGCCCTTTGTCTGCCTTTATAACTTTTGTTTACAATTTTTTTTTTATATAATTTTTATTAGATGGAATTATTATGAGTGTAATTGTACTATGTAATGTATTTTTATGTGCTTTGTTATACTTTTTTGTTTTGCAAAACCAGAGCTCTGAGGATGCGGTAATCATTCTAGCATAAGATTCACGTTTACTTTCAACTCGTAATACCAGCGGTAAACCCGACGAGTGCAAACACCTGCAATAAACCACTTATCGCTCAAGCGCAATTGTTAGCGCTCCACTCGTATTCTGGCCCTTTGTGGGGTCCTGGGTAATAAATTTTAAAAAAATGTTGCCTAGAGTTTATTAGGTCCTTTTACCTGTGACATTCTGTAAGTGAAAAATATCCCCATAAATGTGTCATGTATCGAGAATTTGGAATGTGATCAGAAAAAAAATAAGTGGCATATCTTAAAGGTACAATGTACTGTATTTTCCCCCTTATTTTGTTCTCAATGACCAGCTGCTGAGTATTCAATGTATTGTAAAATTTTCCATAAAGTTTATTCTTGCAATTAAAATAGCTGATTTTGCTTATTTACACCACAACCTAAAATGAACATTAAAATACCTAAGTATTACTGTTGTATATAGAGGAGAGTGAGATAAAATAAGGAGACTTTTGAGAACAGTAGGTGGTGGTTTAAATGAGCAAAAAAATAACCGATTTAGAAATGTTTGTGGGCCAAAGGACAAAAACATTGTCAATATCTGAAGCTTCTGATGCTCCTGACGATTATTATTTTTTATTTATTTTTTAATAAGATAATATGTGGTTTGATTAAAAAAAAAAGCATTGCTGTATCATAGGATTACCTCGCAGCTTAACACAATGCATGTTTAATATGTTAACACTGCATTATGCCAAAGCAAAAGACAAAGGGTTATGAAGTTATAGGGGTAGATTTAATAAGTGTCAGGCGGGCATGATTCACTGTAGCGAATCACGTCCGCCCGACATCGCTAAATGCCTACAGCATACGCTGTCGGCATTTAACATAGCACAAGCATTGAGGTGAAGGACATGTTAATGACCGCTGCTTCTAAACGTATGTTTCCGGGAAGCCGTAAACATCGGGCCGAGAAAGCAGCATTCGCTGCTTATTAAATCCCCCCCCCCAGTCTCATAGATTTGAAGCACAAGATTTGCTTAAGGATGTGAAACCCAAACATTTTCTTTCATCATTCAGATGCAACATACAATTTGAAACAACTTTCCAATTTATTACTGTTATTACATTTATTTAATTATCTTGGTATCCTTTATTGAAGGAGCAGCAATGCACTACTGGGAGCTTGCTGAACACTCTGGGTGAACCAATGGGTATGTATTTGCAGCTACCAATCAGCAGTTAGCTCCCAGTAATGCATTGCTGCTCCTGAGGCTACCTAGGTATTCTAAAAAGGATACCAAGGAAATGAAGCAAATGAGATAACAGAAGTAAATTGGAAAGTTGTTTAAAATACCATGCTCATCTGAATCATGAACAATCACATCCCTTTAACATCTTTATATATTTGATGTAAACAAAGCCTTACAACACCTGCTTCTGGTATATGGTATATGGATTGTAGGGTATAGGGATATGAGTTACTTAGTTACAAACTTACATACATTGTCATGGGCTTTTTATTAAAATAATGGACAAGCCTACTACTGTAAAAAATGACTGGTTCATTTTAGTGTGAAACAACAAGGCTGTTCCACTGGTTTACAAACAGATAATCTGTGGAAATGGACCAGAGTTATAGGCGAATCAGTTAAAGGGCTAGTAAGCATCTTGTTGTTACAGAATAACATATCAGCCAAGTCTAAACATGTTTAAAACACATTAACGTTGCTGCAATTATTTTTCAATAGCCAAATTCCCCCCACCAATTGATCTATCTAGAGGGGCCAAACAACAAGGCTAGTCACGGTAATAATGTTTGTAGAAAATACATTGTTTTGCAGTTGTAATCAGTTGATGCCAATAAGGGAAATAAATGTGACAGGGTCAGCCTTGAGAAGTCAGCAAGGTGCATTTGTACTTCTGAGAATTAGAAAGTCCTCAATGTTCAAAGCTAAATTACAAGAAAAGGGGGCAAACTAACCAATGAAAGTATAATGCAAAATTGCTTCATTATGCATAACATTTTAATTTTATATATAAAATCTCCAGGTGTTTACATTTATTTACACAAATTGCATCACACACAAATACACAGAAAAGAAAAAAGCTGATCTTGGCTATGTTTTTAAAATATTACATCATACAATGTTTCCATTGTTGTTGTAAACTGTGGAAACTGGTGGTAACAATGAGTATCTCCATAAAGTCTATGGCTCAATGTACGTAATGTAAGATGCTTTTGAGCCCTTGCAGAGCTGCTTTCCACAATGTAAGAAGCAGCGGCCACCAATAATTAATTATATACAGGTCTCTTTTGGTGCCAAAGAGTTGTACTGCAATTAGGGTTGCTATATTGCCACTTTAAGGGGGTTTACATATGAAAAATACATATGTCAGGGTTATTATAATGGACCATTATTCGAATATTTCTTTTAACAGCCCCTGACATATGTATTTTTATAAGTGTCCTTCCTTAAAGTGACAGTATGGCAATAGAGCAGGGTGTGTGATCCCACATGTGATTGTCCACGAGACAATCTGATGTGGAAACCTATACCCAAGCAGTGAAGTCCACAAGAACACCATGAAATAGGACGGGACAACAGTTAAGGCAGGTACAGTGGGGCAAAAAAGTAAGTCAGCCACCAATTGTGCAAGTTCTCCCACTTAGGAAGATGAGAGAGGCCTGTAATTTTCATCATAGGTATAACTCAACTATGAGAGACAAAATGTGGAAACAAATCCAGACAATCACATTGTCTGATTTGGAAAGAATTTATTTGCAAATTATGGTGGAAAATAAGTATTTGGTCAATATCAAAAGTTCATCTCAATACTTTGTTATATATCCTTTGTTGGCAATGACAGAGATCAAACATTTTCTGTAAGTCTTCACAAGGTTGTCACATACTGTTGCTGGTATGTTGGCCCATTCCTGCATGCAGATCTCCTCTAGAGCAGTGATGTTTTGGGGCTGTCACTGGGCAACACGGACTTTCAACTCCCTCCAAAGGTTTTCTATGGGGTTGAGATCTGGAGACTGGCTAGGCCATTCCAGGACCTTGAAATGCTTCTTACGAAGCCACTCCTTCGTTGCCCGGGCAGTGTGTTTGGGATCATTGTCATGCTGAAAGACCCAGCCACATTTCATCTTCAATGCTCACGATACATGGGCCCATTCATTCTTTCATGTACACGGATTAGTCGTCCTGTTCCCTTTGCAGAGAAACAGCCCCAAAGCATGATGTTGCCACCCCCATGCTTCACAGTAGGTATGGTGTTCTTTGGTTGCAACTCAGCATTCTCTCTCCTCCAAACACGACAAGTTGTGTTTCTACCAAACAGTTCTACTTTGGTTTCATCTGACCATATGACATTCTCCCAATCTGCTTCTGGATCATCAAAATGCTCTCTAGCATACTTCAGATGGGCCCGGACATGTACTGGCTTAAGCAGGGGGACACGTCTGGCACTGCAGGATCTGAGTCCCTGGCGGCATAGTGTGTTACTGATGGTAGCCTTTGTTACGTTGGTCCCAGCTCTCTGCAGGTCATTCACTAGGTCCCCCCGTGTGGTTCTGGGATGTTTGCTCACCGTTCTTGTGATCATTTTTGACCCCACGGGGTGAGATCTTGCGTGAAGTCCCAGATCGAGGGAGATTATCAGTGGTCTTGTATGTCTTCAATTTTCTTATTATTACTCCCACAGTTGATTTCTTCACACCAAGCTGCTTGCCTATTGCATATTCAGTCTTCCCAGCCTGGTGCAGGTCTACAATTTTGTTTCTGGTGTCCTTCGACAGCTCTTTGGTCTTCACCATAGTGGAGTTTGGAGTGTGACTGTTTGAGGTTGTGGACAGGTGTCTTTTATACTGATAACAAGTTCAAACAGGTTCCATTAATACAGGTAATGAGTGGAGGACAGAGGAGCCTCTTAAAGAAGAAGATACAGGTCTGTGAGAGCCAGAAATCTTGCTTGTTTGTAGGTGACCAAATACTTATTTTCCACCATAATATGCAAATAAATTCTTTCCAAATCAGACAATGTGATTGTCTGGATTTGTTTCCACATTTTGTCTCTCATAGTTGAGGTATACCTATGATGAAAATTACAGGCCTCTCTCATCTTCTTAAGTGGGAGAACTTGCACAATTGGTGGCTGACTAAATACTTTTTTGCCCCACTGTATGTTACTGATCAGGCATTGCGGCATGCAGAACTTTCCTTCTTAAAGCAGCCTCTGCAGAAGAATATACATCAGAGTGGTAGAATTTTGTGAAAGTATGTAATGAAGACCAAGCCACCTTACATATCTTATCTATGGAAGTCTCATTTATGATGGCCCAAAAAGTGCCAACTGGTCTAGTAGAATGGTCAAAAATGTGCTTGGGGGAGTCTTCCCTGCAACAGGTATGCTTTATGAATCAAGTCCTTAAGCTACATGGCTACAGTAACTGTCGTAGTTTTCTGACCCTTACAGGTCCTGAAAGATGAATGAACAATAAAGAAGAAAGCCTAAAATTATTTTCTTCTTAAACGGGGAGATTCCACAGCTGCATTCATTACTTTTTGGAAATACAGAACCTGGCCACCAGGAGGAGGCAAAGACACCCCAGCCAAAGTCTTAAATACCTCCCCCACTTCCCTCATTCCCCAGTCATTCTTTGCCTTTTGTCACAGGAGGTTGGTAGAGAAGTGTCAGAAGTTTTAGTAGTATCTTATGGAGGGTAGTACTCTTCGGAATGGGACTGGAGTTTTAAGTAGTCCTGTCAGCCTCTCAGTGAGAGCATGGATAAAATTTAGAGTCCGGAGATGCAGGGAGAGTCTTTCTGCGAAACCATCCCAACTCATATTAACAGCTCCATAAATTTCCCGTGTTCCCGTTCCACGCCGCATATTCCGGTAAGATTGTCTCATTTTATTTTCATTATGGAAATGTAACGTATAACGAAGAAGTCAGGGTCCCAGTGGGACTCCTTTTATCTTATGGAATCAAGGGTTAATATCTCCTGAGGGGGTTATTGAATAGGTGGGGACTTTAATCATGTTTGTTATGTGATTTGTCTGCTAATGTGTAGTGATACTTGGGCTTGTGGCTTTTTCGGAACATAGACCTTTATGAAGGTTGTGCATGGTCTTTACGGACTGGCACGCTTTTTTCTTGGACTGCACGGTGCACCTCATGACCAGGCGTGGTCATGCTCCTGTCCTCCATTTCTGTATTCCTGTCTGGGTTATAGGGGGTGGTGAGTGCCCCAGCCATTGGGGGGTATAAAAGGGTGCCGTTTCTTTTTTGTCCATATTTATAATTTCCAACTTATGGAGGATTCTGATTTTTTGGAGACAGATGTCTCTGATTCAGATTCTACTTCTTGCAAAGAATATGAAAGGGCCCAGGGATCCATGCCCATGAGTTGTGTTCCAAATGCAGCTTTTTAGTGCTTTTTGGCGCTTCTGTGGAAGTTATATGACAGGTTAGGACATGTTATGTCTGCCGTTTGTCTGTTTAAATTGTCTCTCCCTTGTGGGTTGCGACTTTCAGTAATAGTTTCTGTCCCTAGGGGCCTATGTCAGCCACACAGTGCCTGTTAGGCTTGGCTGGTCCAGTTGGGGTGCAGAGTGGCTCACTCTGGCTTTTCAGTTTCGTTTTCTTGTTCCTGTTACAATTTATAGTTTTCCGAGACACCATTTATTCTTCTGGGGCATCAGAGGGGATTGTGCTCAGTCCTGCTTGTCCTATCCATGTGTAGCGGTGTTCCGAAGTTCGGATCCTGCTATGGTGTACTCTGTAGGCTCCTGTGTTCTTCAGGTTCTAGAGTTTTTTTCTCCTTCCCAGAGTGGGCTGGTGGTTCGGTTTTCCATGGAAATCCATGGTGCCGGTGGTGTTTACTCATCTCTTCTGAAGATTCCCTTGAGGACTCTGTTGCAAGTCTGTCAAAAGAACTGAAATAAGGGGGCAGTCTGCAGAGGCTTATATACAATGTAATCACAGAGGTAAAAAGTATATTAATGTAACTGTGTTGGTTATGCAAAACAGGGGGAATGTGTAATAAAGGGATTATCTATCCTTTTAAACCATAACAATTCTGGAGTAGACTGACCCTTTAAGGACACGTGATGTAATTGGTATGTCAGTGTTGTTAATGGTTGAAGCACTAAGGAATTTTATTGAAATATCTATTCTAAGCTGAATTGAATTAAACCAGCAAATAAGTGGTCAAAATAATGAAATTTTACCCAGCTCTGTTAAGCTTGGGTGTCTAACTTCCCTCCTGAGAGCTCCTTCCCTGCTTGTGAAGATGGCTACTGCACTGCAGATTTATTACATTTAAATTTCAGCTTGTGAATATAAAAAACAGTAAGCAATTTTTAAGGTGTGTGAAACTGCTGAAGTTGTGTGGTGTGTGTGTGTCTATGTCCCCAGGCTATGTGTACATGTTTATGCTAATACCCTGTGGACTATGAAGGTGCATAGTACTTACCTGTCAGCACTTTTTTCTACCGTGCTTAACCTCAACTGCAGACAAGTGCTACCAGTAGAAGGGTACATCAAGGCAGTGCAAGCATGGTGCCAAGGATCTAGTTTTTTCTAGGTTCTAGGAAAAAGAGCAGTACACTGTAGACCAGGAGATTGGGCGGCATTACGACATTTCACCTGGAAGGCTGGTGACATCATCACACTGGACAAAGATAATCAATGACTTGCTAAATACCCCAGACTACCCCTCACTTTTGTTTGTAGGTACTCTGAGGGTGAAATAGGTCTCAGATCAGATAGAGAACCCCTTCCACTTCAGATTTTATCTCACTCTATCTTGGAGGAAAATATTTGACTGAGGGATTATGGAAAAGTGGGAGGTATTCAAGCTCTGGAATGTAGGGATGTTTTTGGGATTCTTGGAGTATAATCCCTCTATTGTATGAAAGTATATATATATATATAAATATATATATATATATATATATATATATACTGTATTTATTTACACACAAAACAGGGGGGTATTACATCCGCTTAAACAAACCTTTTTAAATGCTTCAAAAAATTTAACCTGAAAAAAATCACCTATACTTTTATATTAAAATTGGGATCTTAGTTAGACAGTATGACCATATTCTGTTTAGCCAGTCACCAACTTACAAGGTGTCCCACAGTGAAACAGTTAATAAGGGAACCATACCTTGTTGTCTGCATTTTGTAGTGTTTGCTAACTGCAGGGTGTGGTTCCTTAATTAACTGCTTCACTAATGAGCCGCTCACAAAATGTGGCCTTAGAGGGAACACTGGTCCCAATGTTGACTGTTCTTAAAGGGACAGTCTACAACAGAATTTGTATTGTTTTAAAAGATAGATAATCCCTTTATTACCCATTCCCCAGTTTTGAATAACCAACACAGTTATACAGGGAGTGCAGAATTATTAGGCAAATGAGTATTTTGACCACATCATCCTCTTTATGCATGTTGTCTTACTCCAAGCTGTATAGGCTCGAAAGCCTACTACCAATTAAGCATATTAGGTGATGTGCATCTCTGTAATGAGAAGGGGTGTGGTCTAATGATATCAACACCCTATATCAGGTGTGCATAATTATTAGGCAACTTCCTTTCCTTTGGCAAAATGGGTCAAAAGAAGGATTTGACAGGCTCAGAAAAGTCAAAAATAGTGAGATATCTTGCAGAGGGATGCAGCACTCTTAAAATTGCAAAGCTTGTGAAGCGTGATCATCGAACAATCAAGCGTTTCATTCAAAATAGTCAACAGGGTCGCAAGAAGCGTGTGGAAAAACCAAGGCGCAAAATAACTGCCCATGAACTGAGAAAAGTCAAGCGTGCAGCTGCCAAGATGCCACTTGCCACCAGTTTGGCCATATTTCAGAGCTGCAACATCACTGGAGTGCCCAAAAGCACAAGGTGTGCAATACTCAGAGACATGGCCAAGGTAAGAAAGGCTGAAAGATGACCACCACTGAACAAGACACACAAGCTGAAACGTCAAGACTGGGCCAAGAAATATCTCAAGACTGATTTTTCTAAGGTTTTATGGACTGATGAAATGAGAGTGAGTCTTGATGGGCCAGATGGATGTGCCCGTGGCTGGATTGGTAAAGGGCAGAGAGCTCCAGTCCGACTCAGACACCAGCAAGGTGGAGGTGGAGTACTGGTTTGGGCTGGTATCATCAAAGATGAGCTTGTGGGGCCTTTTCGGGTTGAGGATGGAGTCAAGCTCAACTCCCAGTCCTACTGCCAGTTTCTGGAAGACCCCTTCTTCAAGCAGTGGTACAGGAAGAAGTCTGCATCCTTCAAGAAAAACATGATTTTCATGCAGGACAATGCTCCATCACACGCGTCCAAGTACTCCACAGCGTGGCTGGCAAGAAAGGGTATAAAAGAAGAAAATCTAATGACATGGCCTCCTTGTTCACCTGATCTGAACCCCATTGAGAACCTGTGGTCCATCATCAAATGTGAGATTTACAAGGAGGGAAAACAGTACACCTCTCTAAACAGTGTCTGGGAGGCTGTGGTTGCTGCTGCACGCAATGTTGATGGTGAACAGATCAAAACATTTGACAGAATCCATGGATGGCAGGATTTTGAGTGTCCTTGCAAAGAAAGGTGGCTATATTGGTCACTGATTTGTTTTTGTTTTGTTTTTGAATGTCAGAAATGTATATTTGTGAATGTTGAGATGTTATATTGGTTTCACTGGTAAAAATAAATAATTGAAATGGGTATATATTTGTTTTTTGTTAAGTTGCCTAATAATTATGCACAGTAATAGTCACCTGCACACACAGATATCCCCCTAAAATAGCTATAACTAAAAACAAACTAAAACTACTTCCAAAACTATTCAGCTTTGATATTAATGAGTTTTTTGGGTTCATTGAGAACATGGTTGTTGTTCAATAATAAAATTAATCCTCAAAAATACAACTTGCCTAATAATTCTGCACTCCCTGTAATAATATACTTTTAACCTCTGTGATTATCTTGCATCTAAGCCTCTGCAAACTGCCCCTTTATTTCAGTTCTTTTGTCAGACTTGCAGTCTAGCCAATCAGTGCCTGCTCCCAGATAACTTCACGTGCACAAGCACAGTGTTATCTATATGAAATACGTGAACTAACACCCTCTAGTGGTGAAAAACTGTTAAAATGCATTCTGAAAAGAGGTGGCCTTCAAGGTCTAAGAAATTAGCATATGAACCTCCTAGGTTAAGCTTTCAACTAAGAATACCAAGAGAACAAAGCAAAATTGGTGATTAAAGTAAATTGGAAAATTGTTTAAAATTACATGCTCTATCTGAATCATGAAAGTTTATTTTGGCCTAAACTGTCCCTTTAACACTACAATTCTTAGCCTTTATGGGCTGAATCATTCCTGCTTCTCTCTTTATAATAAAATAAGACTCCCTGGCTTTATATACAACTTGAATACACTGTCATTAGTACACTTGAGTTTGGGTGGGGTGCTTAAACCAATGGTAGATTATTATATTCTCCCTACTTTTTAAAGAGCCATTATAATCGTTTTCTATCACAGGGTTAATAAAAAGTTCAATACAGGTATAACATTTCATCAATATATACCTATTAAATTTTTTTTAATGGTTTAAAGATAATCAGCTAGATTACGAGTTTTAAGGTATGAGTAAAAAAGCATTGTTAAGGCTCATAACGCTGCTTTTTCACTAACGCTGGTATTACGAGCCTTGTAGGTTTAGGGGAACTCTTTCTTGGCCGTACCGCAAATTAACTTACGCAATTTGCGTAAAGTCTTTTTTCAATGGGACTTCCATAGCGCCAGTATTACAAGCTTTTTCTGGGAGGCCAAAAAGTGAGCGGTACAGCCTATCCCGCAAGATTCCTAACGCAATCTAAAGTCAGTAGTTATGAGTTTTAAGCTACAAAGCTGTAGCATAAAACTCATAACTAAAGTGTTACAAAGTACACTAACACCCATAAACTACCTATTAACCCCTAAACCTAGGCCCTCCCGCATCGCAAACACTAAAATAAAATTATTAACCCCTAATCTGCCGCTCCCGACATTGCCGCCACTAGAATAAACATATTAACCCCTAAACCACCTCACTCCAGCATCGCAAACACTAGTTAAATATTATTAACCCCTAATCTGCCGCCCCTAACATCGCCACCACCTACCTTCATTTATTAACCCATAATCTGCCACTCCGGACATTGCCGCCACTAGAATAAACATATTAACCCCTAAACCGCTGCACTCCCGTATCGCAAACACTAGTTAAATATTATTAACCCCTAATCTGCCGCCCCCAACATTGCCGCCACTATACTAAATTTATTAACCCCTAAACCTAAGTCTAACCCTAACCCTAACACCCACTAACTTAAATATAATTAAAATAAATCCATATAAAATCTACTATCATTACCTAAATTATTCCTATTTAAAACGAAATACTTACCTATAAAATAAACCCTAAGCTAGCTACAATATAACTAATAGTTACATTGTAGCAAGCTTAGGATTTATTTTTATTTTACAGGCAAGTTTGTATTTATTTTAACTAGGTAGAATAGTTACTAAATAGTTATTAACTATTTACTAACTACCTAGCTAAAATAAATTTAAATTTACCTGTAAAATAAAACCTAACCTGAGTTACACTAACACCTAACCTTACCCTACAATTAAATAAATTACCTAAATAAAATAAAATTACCTAAATTACAAAAAAAACCTGTAAATTACACAAAATAAAAAAGACATTATCAGTTATTTAAACTAATTACACCTAATCTAATAGCCCTATCAAAATAAAAAATCCCCCCCCCCAAAATAAAAAAAACCCTAGCCTAAACTAAACTACCAATAGCCCTTAAAAGGGCCTTTTGCGGGGCATTGCCCCAAAGCAATCAGCTCTTTTACCTGTAAAAAAAAAATACAAACACCCCCAACAGTAAAACCCACCACAAACACAACCAACCCCCAAATAAAACTAAAAAAACCTAAGCTCCCCATTGACCTGAAAAGGGCATTTGGATGGGCATTGCCCTTAAAAGGGCATTTAGCTCTTTTTCAGTGCCCAAACCCTAACCTATAAATAAAACCCACCCAATAAACCCTTAAAAAAAACCTAACACTAACCCCTGAAGATCCACTTACAGTTTTGAAGACCGGACATCCATCCTCAACAAAGCTGGGAGAAGTCTTCATCCAAGCGGCAAGAAGTCCTCAACGAAGCCGGGAGAAGTCTTCATCCAATCCAGCAGAAGTGGTCCTCCAGACGGGCAGAAGTCTTCATCCAGACGGCATCTTCTATCTTCATCCTTCCGATGCGGGGCGGCTCCATCTTCAAGACATCCGGCGCGGAGCATCCTCTTCTTTCCACGGCTAACGACGAATGAAGGTTACTTTAAATGATGTCATCCAAGATGGCGTCCCTTGAATTCTGATTGGCTGATAGAATTCTATCAGCCAATCGGAATTAAAGGTGAAAAAATCCTATTGGATGACGTCACTTGAAGGAACATTCATTCGGGAAGAAGACTTCATTCGAAGAGGATGCTCCACGCCGGATGTCTTGAAGATGGACCCGCTCCGCGCCGGAATGATATAAGATGCCGTCTGGATGAAGACTTCTGCCCATCTGGAGGACCACTTCTGCTGGCTTGGATGAAGACTTCTCCTGGCTTTGTTGAGGACTTCTTGCCGCTTCGCTGAGGACTTCTCCCGGCTTCGTTGAGGATAGATGTTCGGTCTTCAAAACAGTGGATCTTCGGGGGTTAGTGTTAGGTTTTTTTAATGGTTTATTGGGTGGATTTTAGTTTTAGATTAGAAAAAATTTTAAATGTTGGATGCGCCTATATTCTAATAAAAAAATAATAATTATTAATTAGATAATATGATATCCTCAAATTCCAAGTGATAGTGTGCAATAATAATACAAATACAATGAATCCACTCATAAGTGTATAGTCACTCACATCTGTACTCCATATAAAATGTGTATCGACTGTAAGTGAATCTTAAATTAATAAGACAAATATACAAACTGTGAAATATTAATAATAATTGATGGTGAATAGAAGAAATTATAGTAATACAGATTTGTGACTTATAAAAGTGTAAAGTTCAATTGTGGTGATAGTTCAAAACCCTTATCCAAAGTTTGTATATGATCTCTCCCCAAAATCTCTAAAGAGGATGTACCACCGGTCTCCAGAGATACAGAATGTTGCGGCAAGCTGCTTCTTCAAATTCTGTGAAATGTTATTAAAAAAAAAGAAGGTGCCACCATAGTGCACAATCAATAAGGTAAGTCAAGGCCAGCGCACAAAATATGTGTACTTACAAGGTTCAAGGCACTTGAGAAGTACTACAACAGCCTCCTGGGCTCTTAAAGTCACCCAGACAACTTCTCCCGTGTACTCCAAAACACTTGGTGCTTCAACCAGCTGTCACACACAGGATTCCAAGAAGCTGTAAAACTGCAGTTATCCACAGCAACAATAAAGACTTTTCCCAGTATCAAATGTAGTCACTACATGTAGTGTTAATGTGATTAAATTGTGTAATTACACCTGATGAAACGGTCAATGTAGATCGTGAAACGTTGTGTTTTTATATTTGAAGATTAAAGTCTTTTTATTGTATCGGACTTTCCACAAGCATTTTTTAAATATATTTTCCAATTATATTGGAACTAGCACAATTTAATCACATTAACACTACATGTAGTGACTAAATTTGATACTGGGAAAAGTCTTTATTGTTGCTATGGATAACTGCAGTTTTACAGCTTCTTGGAATCCTGTGTGTGACAGCTGGTTGAAGCACCGAGTGTTTTGGAGTACACGGGAGAAGTTGTCTGGGTGACTTTAAGAGCCCAGGAGGCTGTTGTAGCACTTCTCAAGTGCCTTGAACCATGTAAGTACACCACATATTTTGTGCGCTGGCCTTGACTTACCTTATTGATTGTGCACTATGGTGGCACCTTCTTTTTTTTAATAATAGTTTTAGATGGGCAATATAAAAAGAGCTAAATGCCCTTTTAAGGGCAATGCCCATCCAAATGCCCTTTTCAGGGCAATGGGGAGCTTAGGTTTTTTTAGTTAGGATTTTATTTGGGGGGTTGGTTGTGTGGGTGGTGGGTTTTACTGTTGGGGGGTGTTTGTATTTTTTTTACAGGTAAAAGAACTGATTTCTTTGTGGCAATGCCCCGCAAAAGGCCTTTTTAAGGGCTATTGGTAGTTTATTGTAGGCTAGGGGTTTTTTATTTTGGGGGGGCTTTTTTATTTTGATAGGGTTATTAGATTAGGTGTAATTAGTTTAAATATCTTATCATTTCTTTTTTTATTTTGTGTAATTTAGTGTTTGCTTTTTTTGTAATTTAGGTAATTGTATTTAATTTAGGTAATATATTTAATTGTAGTGTAAGGTTAGGTGTTAGTGTAACTCAGGTTAGGTTTTATTTTACAGGTAAATTTGTATTTATTTTAGCTAGGTAGTTAGTAAATAGTTAATAACTATTTAGTAACTATTCTACCTAGTTAAAATAAATACAAACTTGCCTGTAAAATAAAAATAAACTCTAAGCTAGCTACAATGTAACTATTATATTGTAGCTAGCTTAGGGTTTATTTTATAGGTAAGTATTTAGTTTTAAATAGGAATTATTTAGGTAATGATAGGAATTTTTATTTAGATTTATTTTAATTATATTTAAGTTAGGGGGTGTTAGGGTTAGGGTTAGACTTAGGTTTAGGTGTTAATAAATTTAGTATTGTGGCGGCGACGTTGGGGGCCGCAGATTAGGGGTTTATACATGTAGGTAGGTGGCGGCGATGTTAGGGGCGGCAGATTAGGGCTTAATAATATTTAACTAGTGTTTGCGAGGCGGAAGTGCGGCGGTTTAGGGGTTAATATGTTTATTATAGTGGCAGCGATGTTCGGAGCGGGAGATTAGGGGTTAATAAATATAATGTAGGTGTCGGCGATGTCGGGGGCGGCAGATTAGGGGTTAATAAGTGTAAGATTAGGGGTGTTTAGACTCGGGGTTCATGTTAGGGTGTTAGGTGTAAACATAACTTTTGTTTCCCCATAGGAATCAATGGGGCTGCGTTACGGAGCTTTATGCTGCTTTTTTGCAGGTGTTAGGCTTTTTTTCAGCCGGCTCTCCCCATTGATGTCTATGGGGAAATCGTGCACGAGCACGTAAAACCAGCTCACCGCTGCCTTAAGCAGCGCTGGTATTGGAGTGCAGCACAATTTTTCTCTATGCTCACTTCTTGCCTGATAACACCGGGTTTATGAAAACCTGTAATACCACCACTGTAGGGAAGTGAGCGGTGACAATAACGTGCAAGTTAGCACCGCACCACTCATACCGCAAAACTCGTAATCTAGCCGATTGTTATTACAAATATTTATCGATTCCTCTGCTGATTCCATATCCAGTTATTTATACTGTGAGTCTTACAACTGACATGTAGGTCAGAGCCTGCATATTCCAGCATTCAAGCAGCTGCTCTCACTATATAATATGAAGCGCAGGCTGCAGCGATGTCAATCAAAAGATGATTCGGCCCCTCTGTGCTCGTTCATGAGTGAGCCAATCAGCAATGGTTGCTATAGCAACCTTTGAAGCGTCCTGAGAGCTGATAATGCTCTGCATAAAAGGAGCTTCACGGACCTAAAACTTTTAAAGCATCTTTTGTTTTTGAGCTTGCAAGCGTCTTTTAATTTTTTGCATTTGCATCTCCATTCACGGATATACTTTTGATTTTGATCATGCTATTCTGGGATTATAGTTTCAGGGTTTATTCTCTTGTTCTTCATTTACTTGGTCTTGGATTATTGCAGACATCAATTTGAAAACTATGCTATTGGTATTATTTATATGAGCAAATCTATTAAATCAAATATTTAAAACTAAGACTATAATTGCTCTAGTTTTATATTGTTCCACTATAACATACTGTTCAATAGTGGTCTTACATATTTATCTCTCATCATAAAATACATTTATGTATACATATATATATATATATCTCCTATATAATAAAAGGCCAGGCATGTTTGTCCGAAGCTGTCATGCGCAGTAGAGACTGTGGGAGGACAAACATACCTGGCCGTTGACACCGTAACTGAGGATCAGACAGCAGAGAGGGTGGGCGGAAGCAGGTTTTGCGGGGGGCATGCACGGGTGGAGCGAGTGTGACAGGGTGTGACCGGGCGTTGCGGGGACATGACCGTGGGTGTTGGGGCGTGGTGGGGGCATGACCGGGCGGGAGTGCGGGCGGGTGGAACCGCTACACTGCAGAAAATGTCCGGTGCACAGGGGTTTTAGGACTAATATATATACCGTATATTTTTATTATTATTATTATTATTTTTACATGTAATAGTTTTCTAGGCAAAAATATTATTATGCATTCTGATGGCATAAACTATAAAAATAAACTTTACATGAGGGGTCAAAAGTTATATGTTAAAATTGTATTTTTATTCATGAGAACAAAAAGCAACTGGCTATAGCTGATTTCTTAAACTGACACGCTAGCAGAGATGGTGCAAACGTCGCTACGGGCAAACAGTTATTCTGCTAGCGTGTCAGTTGGTGTTCATCGCGTTCCATTGTCAGTTTGCTGTTGCATGCACGGCTCCCGTGTCTGATCAGCAAGACAAAGCTGACTGGACTTGGTAAAAGAAGAAAAAAGGCGTATTTCTGGAGCGTTTGCAAAAGCTAGTCGTAGTAGAAGTAAGTCAATCCAAAATACTAATAAAAAATTAAAAAAAGTGAATGTATTAAAAATAACATCTAATTTAATTCTATGTATGGTCGAGTAGTTTATTATGAACCTTTAATACAAATCCACAAAGTTTGGTTTGAGTTACATTATTTACATACAGTATATTTTGTTAGGTCTCACAATACAAGATTTGACATATGAAATACTTATGCAAAAAAATAAAAAATAATGTACATTATGATTATGTATAATCTCTGTATATCAGTAGTATTATTATAGGTGTGCAGCATAATTGCTTTGGAAGTTATATGTTAAAGCTGTTTAATTTTTGTGCAGTAGGTGCTTGTGGAAACAACAGATAGCTTATTGGTTGAAAAAGACAACTCCCGCATTTCTGCTGGTGTAAGCAGTATTTTTGTTTTGTTCAGTACAGGAACATTAGATATTTTTTTAATTGGATTACATTTAAAAAAGCCCTCTTTTAAATTAAAAATAAATAAGATTGACTAATGCAACCTTATGTATACATTTAAATCATCAGACTAAAGGGACATTGTACTTCCATATGGAAGAGAAATACTCAAATATGTTTACTTTTTTTGGCCGGAAAAAAATATTAAAGGGATAGTCTAGTAAAAAAAAAACTTTCATGATTCAGATAGAGCATGCACTTTTAAGAAACTTTCTAATTTACTCCTATTATCAATTTCTCTTTGTTCTCTTTGTATCTTTATTTAAATAAGCTGGAAAGTTAGCTTAGGAGCCAGACCATTTTTGGTTCAGCACCTGGCTAGCACTTGCTGATTGGATGGCTACATTTAGACACCAACTAGCAAGTGCTTCCCAGGTGCTGAACCAAAAATGGGCCAGCTTCTAACTTACGTTCCAGCTTTTTAAAATAAAGATATCAAGAGAACAAAGAAAAATTGATAATAGGAGTAAATTAGAAAGCTGCTTAAAATTGCATGCGCTATCTGAATTATAGAAGTTTAATTTTGACTATACTATCCCTTTAAGGGAAAGTTTTTTAAATTTAAACTAAAATACCAATATCAGTTGTGCACCACCTACTAATTGGCTTATATGTCTTTACCATTAATACTTAAAGGGCCACTACAGCCAAAATCTTTCTTTCATGATTCAGATGGAGAATAGAAATTTAAACAACATTACAATTTACTTCTATTATTTATTTTGCTTCATTTTTTAGATATCCTTTGTTGAAGAAAAAGCAATACACTAAGGCCTAGATTTAGAGTTCGGCGGTAGCCGTCAAAACCAGCGTTAGAGGCTCCTAACGCTGGTTTTGGGCGCCCGCTGGTATTTGGAGTCAGTGATTAAAGGGTCTAACGCTCACTTTACAGCCGCGACTTTTCCATACCGCAGATCCCCCTACGCCATTTGCGTAGCCTATCTTTTCAATGGGATCTTCCTAACGCCGGTATTTAGAGTCGTTTCTGCAGTGAGCGTTAGAGCTCTAACGACAAGATTCCAGCCGCCTGAAAATAGCAGGAGTTAAGAGCTTTCTGGCTAACGCCGGTTTATAAAGCTCTTAACTACTGTACCCTAAAGTACACTAACACCCATAAACTACCTATGTACCCCTAAACCGAGCTCCCCCCACATCGCCGCCACTCGATTAAAATTTTTAACCCCTAATCTGCCGACCGCCACCTACGTTATACTTATGTACCCCTAATCTGCTGCCCCTAACACCGCCGACCCCTGTATTATATCTATTAACCCCTAACTTGCCCCCCACAACGTCGCCGCAAGCTACTTAAAATAATTAACCCCTAATCTTCCGACCGCAAATCGCCGCCACCTACGTTATCCCTATGTACCCCTAATCTGCTACCCCTAACATCGCCGACCCCTATGTTATATTTATTAACCCCTAATCTGCCCCCCACAACGTCGCCGACACCTACCTACACTTATTAACCCCTAATCTGCCGACCGGAGCTCACCGCTATTCTAATAAATGGATTAAACCCTAAAGCTAAGTCTAACCCTAACACTAACACCCCCCTAAGTTAAATATAATTTTTATCTAACGAAATAAATTAACTCTTATTAAATAAATGATTCCTATTTAAAGCTAAATACTTACCTGTAAAATAAATCCTAATATAGCTACAATATAAATTATAATTATATTATAGCTATTTTAGGATTAATATTTATTTTACAGGCAACTTTGTAATTATTTTAACCAGGTACAATAGCTATTAAATAGTTAAGAACTATTTAATAGTTACCTAGTTAAAATAATAACAAATTTACCTGTAAAATAAATCATAACCTAAGATATAATTAAACCTAACACTACCCTATCAATAAAATAATTAAATAAACTACCTACAATTACCTACAATTAACCTAACACTACACTATCAATAAATTAATTAAACACAATTGCTACAAATAAATAAAATTAAATAAACTATCTAAAGTACAAAAAATAAAAAAGAACTAAGTTACAGAAAATAATAAAATATTTACAAACATAATAAAAATATTACAACAATTTTAAACTAATTACACCTACTCTAAGCCCCCTAATAAAATAACAAAGCCCCCCAAAATAAAAAATTCCCTACCCTATTCTAAAATACAAATATTACAAGCTCTTTTACCTTACCAGCCCTGAACAGGGCCCTTTGCGGGGCATGCCCCAAGAATTTCAGCTCTTTTGCCTGTAAAAAAAAACATACAATACCCCCCCCCAACATTACAACCCACCACCCACATACCCCTAATCTAACCCAAACCCCCCTTAAATAAACCTAACACTACCCCCCTGATGATCTTCCTACCTTGTCTTCACCATGCCAGGTTCACCGATCCGTCCTGGCTCCAAGATCTTCATCCAACCCAAGCGTGGGCTAGACATCCACTGAAGAAGTCCAGAAGAGGGTCCAAAGTCTTCCTCCTATCCGGCAAGAAGAGGACATCCGGACCGGCAAACATCTTCTCCAAGCGGCATCTTCTATCTTCTTCCATCCGATGACGACCGGCTCCATCTTGAAGACCTCCAGCGCGGATCCATCCTCTTCTTCCGACGACTAGACGACGAATGACGGTTCCTTTAAGGGACGTCATCCAAGATGGCGTCCCTCGAATTCCGATTGGCTGATAGGATTCTATCAGCCAATCGGAATTAAGGTAGGAATTTTCTGATTGGCTGATGGAATCAGCCAATCAGAATATAGTTCAATCCGATTGGCTGATCCAATCAGCCAATCAGATTGAGCTCGCATTCTATTGGCTGTTCCGATCAGCCAATAGAATGCGAGCTCAATCTGATTGGCTGATTGGATCAGCCAATCGGATTGAACTATATTCTGATTGGCTGATTCCATCAGCCAATCAGAAAATTCCTACCTTAATTCCGATTGGCTGATAGAATCCTATCAGCCAATCGGAATTCGAGGGACGCCATCTTGGATGACGTCCCTTAAAGGAACCGTCATTCGTCGTCTAGTCGTCGGAAGAAGAGGATGGATCCGCGCTGGAGGTCTTCAAGATGGAGCCGGTCGTCATCGGATGGAAGAAGATAGAAGATGCCGCTTGGAGAAGATGTTTGCCGGTCCGGATGTCCTCTTCTTGCCGGATAGGAGGAAGACTTTGGACCCTCTTCTGGACTTCTTCAGTGGATGTCTAGCCCACGCTTGGGTTGGATGAAGATCTTGGAGCCAGGACGGATCGGTGAACCTGGCATGGTGAAGACAAGGTAGGAAGATCATCAGGGGGGTAGTGTTAGGTTTATTTAAGGGGGGTTTGGGTTAGATTAGGGGTATGTGGGTGGTGGGTTGTAATGTTGGGGGGGGGTATTGTATGTTTTTTTTTACAGGCAAAAGAGCTGAAATTCTTGGGGCATGCCCCGCAAAGGGCCCTGTTCAGGGCTGGTAAGGTAAAAGAGCTTGTAATATTTGTATTTTAGAATAGGGTAGGGAATTTTTTATTTTGGGGGGCTTTGTTATTTTATTAGGGGGCTTAGAGTAGGTGTAATTAGTTTAAAATTGTTGTAATATTTTTATTATGTTTGTAAATATTTTATTATTTTCTGTAACTTAGTTCTTTTTTATTTTTTGTACTTTAGATAGTTTATTTAATTTTATTTATTTGTAGCAATTGTGTTTAATTAATTTATTGATAGTGTAGTGTTAGGTTAATTGTAGGTAATTGTAGGTAGTTTATTTAATTATTTTATTGATAGGGTAGTGTTAGGTTTAATTATATCTTAGGTTATGATTTATTTTACAGGTAAATTTGTTATTATTTTAACTAGGTAACTATTAAATAGTTCTTAACTATTTAATAGCTATTGTACCTGGTTAAAATAATTACAAAGTTGCCTGTAAAATAAATATTAATCCTAAAATAGCTATAATATAATTATAATTTATATTGTAGCTATATTAGGATTTATTTTACAGGTAAGTATTTAGCTTTAAATAGGAATCATTTATTTAATAAGAGTTAATTTATTTTGTTAGATAAAAATTATATTTAACTTAGGGGGGTGTTAGTGTTAGGGTTAGACTTAGCTTTAGGGGTTAATCCATTTATTAGAATAGCGGTGAGCTCCGGTCGGCAGATTAGGGGTTAATAATTGAAGGTAGGTGTCGGCGATGTTAGGGAGGGCAGATTAGGGGTTAATACTATTTATGATAGGGTTAGTGAGGCGGATTAGGGGTTAATAACTTTATTATAGTAGCGGTGCGGTCCGCTCGGCAGATTAGGGGTTAATAAGTGTAGGCAGGTGTCGGCGACGATGTGGGGGGCAGATTAGGGGTTAATAAATATAACATAGGGGTCGGCGATGTTAGGGCAGCAGATTAGGGGTACATAGGGATAACGTAGGTGGCGGCGGTTTACGGAGCGGCAGATTAGGGGTTAAAAGTGTAATGCAGGGGTCAGCGATAGCGGGGGCGGCAGATTAGGAGTTAATAAGTGTAAGGTTAGGGGTGTTTAGACTCGGGGTACATGTTAGGGTGTTAGGTGCAGACTTAGGAGGTGTTTCCCCATAGGAAACAATGGGGCTGCGTTAGGAGCTGAACGCTGCTTTTTTGCAGGTGTTAGGTTTTTTTTCAGCTCAAACAGCCCCATTGTTTCCTATGGGAGAATCGTGCACGAGCACGTTTTTGATGCCGGCCGCGTCCGTAAGCAACTCTGGTATCGAGAGTTGCATTTGCGGTATAAATGCTCTACGCTCCTTTTTTGGAGCCTAACGCAGCATTTGTTTGAACTCTCGATACCAGAGTTAAATTTATGGTGCGGCCAGAAAAAAACCCGCGGAGCGTTAACAGCCCTTTTACCGCCGAACTCTAAATCTAGGCCATAGTGAGCCAATCACACGAGGCTTCTATTTGCAGCAACCAATCAGCAGCTACTGAGCATATCTAGATATGCTTTTCAGCAAAGAATATCAAGAGAATAAAACAAATTAGATAATATAAGTAAATTAGAAAGATGTTTAAAATTGCATTCTCTTTCTAAATCATGAAAGAAAAAATGTCCCTTTAATGAGCATTAGCCGGAAGTGTCTAACAACCAATAAAAATTAACAGGAAGTACCTATCAGCCAATAAGGGTAAGTAAGAAGAAAACAATTTCAGTTTAAATTAAAAAACATTAATTTTTTCTTTAAAATAAATAAATAATATATATATATATATATATATATATATATACACAGTATAGGGGTATATATATATATATATATATATATAAACTGCATATTAAACAGCTGCTCTTTCATACGAGTGACAGACAATATTGGAGTACTGTGTCCCTTTAATTCAGTATATTCCAATTTGGCATCAAGAAACAAGTATTTATCATTCTGTATCTGAGCCGAACAACTATCAGACGAGGGGTTGTCTATGGCTTTCAAATGTTTAGCAAAAGGCTTCCGTCTTGCCCTCTGGAGCTTATAACCTCCAAAACATACATTTATAGGATTTTACACCAAACAACATCAGCTCTACTACATTTACCCCATCTTCATGTCTTGTTACCTTTTTCACTCTTCCTCACACACATATAGTTGGACTTTAACACTTTTGTGAGGACCATTTGTGCATCCAAACTGCTCTAAATGATATTCAGAATTAATTCTATCCAATCACAGCTGTTTTAATAAGAACTGTAAGCATATAATATTACATAGTATATTGTACAACCTGTATTTTGACTATATTCTTCCTATAACTGTAATATTTCTGGACCTTACTGTTTGTGTTTTTTTGCTATAATGTTGTAGAGCTTGGATCATATGGAAAACTAAAATATTATGACTCTATGACTGAAGAAGGTAAGAATTTATGTTTGGAAATGCTCAGCATTTTGTTTGTTTGTATCGGGCATTTTCTTTTGCTGTTCTGTAGCGTTGTTTTTTCTTTTCATTACCTGCATGACTCACCTGCAGCTGATGATTTGTTGTCATTCACCTTGCAATTGTGTCCATTTTTATGTCCTATATAAGTGGGATTCTGTCCATGACGTACTTATATAAAATGTATTAGGAAAAAATGCAGTTTAGTAGAATTATTTCTTTATTTCATGCCAGTAAAGTTATTTGTGGAGGATAGAATTGTTTATTAGCGGTTTACCAGGTATGCAAGGAAGCTACCACTGAGATTATGTAAGATTTAATAGTTATAAAGAATTTTAAGTCATACCAGTATGAAAGCTACAAATAAATGACTATAACAATCTTTTATTTTTGCAACTAGTCAGTTTGATTTATTATCTTTGTCTTTGTGGGTGTATTTCAATCTAAACAAACTAGACCTATGCCTAGGGCAGCAGGATTTAGGGATTTTGAGGGGTAGTGTATAGGATTCCCATTCCTATGCTTTCCTTGTATTTAATGTATTAATGTTTTTTTTTACAAAAGAATGATATCTGACTGTCTAGTGTTGGCATATGACCCTTTCACGCTTCCCTGGCCTCCAGTTGTGAGAAATATATGAATAAAAATGTTGAGGTGGGGGTTTCAGGTGAATCAAATTTTACAGTGCCTAGGGCAGCACAAGAACTAAATACAATACTTTTTTCTCCAACATAGGTGTGTCCGGTCCACGGCGTCATCCTTACTTGTGGGATATTCTCTTCCCCAACAGGAAATGGCAAAGAGCCCAGCAAAGCTGGTCACATGATCCCTCCTAGGCTCCGCCTACCCCAGTCATTCTCTTTGCCGTTGTACAGGCAACATCTCCACGGAGATGGCTTAGAGTTTTTTAGTGTTTAACTGTAGTTTTTATTATTCAATCAAGAGTTTGTTATTTTGAAATAGTGCTGGTATGTACTATTTACTCAGAAACAGAAAAGAGATGAAGATTTCTGTTTGTATGAGGAAAATGATTTTAGCAACCGTAACTAAAATCCATGGCTGTTCCACACAGGACTGTTGAGAGCAATTAACTTCAGTTGGGGGAACAGTGTGCAGTCTCTTGCTGCTTGAGGTATGACACATTCTAACAAGACGATGTAATGCTGGAAGCTGTCATTTTCCCTATGGGATCCGGTAAGCCATGTTTATTACGATCATAAATAAGGGCTTCACAAGGGCTTATTAAGACTGTAGACTGTTTCTGGGCTAAATCGATTCATTATTAACACATATTTAGCCTTGAGGAATCATTTTATCTGGGTATTTTTGATATAATAATATCGGCAGGCACTGTATTAGACACCTTATTCCTTAGGGGCTTTCCCAAAGCTTAAGCAGAGCCTCATTTTCGCGCCGGTGTGGCGCACTTGTTTTTGAGAGGCATGGCATGCAGTCGCATGTGAGAGGAGCTCTGATACTTAGAAAAGACTTTCTGAAGGCGTCATTTGGTATCGTATTCCCCTTTGGGCTTGGTTGGGTCTCAGCAAAGCAGATACCAGGGACTGTAAAGGGGTTAAAGTTTAAAACGGCTCCGGTTCCGTTATTTTAAGGGTTAAAGCTTCCAAATTTGGTGTGCAATACTTTTAAGGCTTTAAGACACTGTGGTGAAAATTTGGTGAATTTTGAACAATTCCTTCATGTTTTTTCGCAATTGCAGTAATAAAGTGTGTTCAGTTTAAAATTTAAAGTGACAGTAACGGTTTTATTTTAAAACGTTTTTGTACTTTGTTATCAAGTTTATGCCTGTTTAACATGTCTGAACTACCAGATAGACTGTGTTCTGAATGTGGGGAAGCCAGAATTCCTATTCATTTAAATAAATGTGATTTATGTGATAATGACAATGATGCCCAAGATGATTCCTCAAGTGAGGGGAGTAAGCATGGTACTGCATCATTCCCTCCTTCGTCTACACGAGTCTTGCCCACTCAGGAGGCCCCTAGTACATCTAGCGCGCCAATACTCCTTACTATGCAACAATTAACGGCTGTAATGGATAATTCTGTCAAAAACATTTTAGCCAAAATGAACCCTTGTCAGCGTAAGCGTGGCTGCTCTGTTTTAGATACTGAAGAGCATGACGACGCTGATATTAATATCTCTGAAGGGCCCCTAACCCAGTCTGATGGGGCCAGGGAGGTTTTGTCTGAGGGAGAAATTACTGATTCAGGGAACATTTCTCAACAGGCTGAACCTGATGTGATTGCATTTAAATTTAAGTTGGAACATCTCCGCATTCTGCTTAAGGAGGTATTATCCACTCTGGATGATTGTGAAAAGTTGGTCATCCCAGAGAAACTATGTAAAATGGACAAGTTCCTAGAGGTGCCGGGGCTCCCAGAAGCTTTTCCTATACCCAAGCGGGTGGCGGACATTGTTAATAAAGAATGGGAAAGGCCCGGTATTCCTTTCGTCCCTCCCCCCATATTTAAAAAATTGTTTCCTATGGTCGACCCCAGAAAGGACTTATGGCAGACAGTCCCCAAGGTCGAGGGAGCGGTTTCCACTTTAAACAAACGCACCACTATACCCATAGAGGATAGTTGTGCTTTCAAAGATCCTATGGATAAAAAATTAGAAGGTTTGCTTAAAAAGATGTTTGTTCAGCAGGGTTACCTTCTACAACCAATTTCATGCATTGTCCCTGTCGCTACAGCCGCATGTTTCTGGTTCGATGAGCTGATAAAGACGCTCGATAGTGATTCTCCTCCTTATGAGGAGATTATGGACAGAATCAATGCTCTCAAATTGGCTAATTCTTTCACCCTAGACGCCACTTTGCAATTGGCTAGGTTAGCGGCTAAGAATTCTGGGTTTGCTATTGTGGCGCGCAGAGCGCTTTGGTTGAAATCTTGGTCGGCTGATGCGTCTTCCAAGAACAAGCTACTTAACATTCCTTTCAAGGGGAAAACGCTGTTTGGCCCTGACTTGAAAGAGATTATCTCTGATATCACTGGGGGTAAGGGCCACGCCCTTCCTCAGGATCGGCCTTTCAAGGCAAAAAATAGACCTAATTTTCGTCCCTTTCGTAAAAACGGACCAGCCCAAAGTGCTACGTCCTCTAAGCAAGAGGGTAATACTTCTCAAGCCAAGCCAGCTTGGAGACCAATGCAAGGCTGGAACAAGGGAAAGCAGGCCAAGAAACCTGCCACTGCTACCAAGACAGCATGAAATGTTGGCCCCCGATCCGGGACCGGATCTGGTGGGGGGCAGACTCTCTCTCTTCGCTCAGGCTTGGGCAAGAGATGTTCTGGATCCTTGGGCGCTAGAAATAGTCTCCCAAGGTTATCTTCTGGAATTCAAGGGACTTCCCCCAAGGGGGAGGTTCCACAGGTCTCAGTTGTCTTCAGACCACATAAAAAGACAGGCGTTCTTACATTGTGTAGAAGACCTGTTAAAAATGGGAGTGATTCATCCAGTTCCATTAAGAGAACAAGGGATGGGGTTCTACTCCAATCTGTTCATAGTTCCCAAAAAAGAGGGAACGTTCAGACCAATCTTAGATCTCAAGATCTTAAACAAGTTTCTCAAGGTTCCATCGTTCAAGATGGAAACCATTCGAACTATTCTTCCTTCCATCCAGGAAGGTCAATTCATGACCACGGTGGATTTAAAGGATGCGTATCTACATATTCCTATCCACAAGGAACATCATCGGTTCCTAAGGTTCGCATTCCTGGACAAACATTACCAGTTTGTGGCGCTTCCTTTCGGATTAGCCACTGCTCCAAGGATTTTCACAAAGGTACTAGGGTCCCTTCTAGCTGTGCTACGACCAAGGGGCGTTGCGGTAGTACCTTACTTGGACGACATTCTGATTCAAGCGTCGTCCCTTCCTCAAGCAAAGGCTCACACGGACATCGTCCTGGCCTTTCTCAGATCTCACGGATGGAAAGTGAACGTGGAAAAGAGTTCTCTATCCCCGTCAACAAGGGTTCCCTTCTTGGGAACAATTATAGACTCCTTAGAAATGAGGATTTTTCTGACAGAGGTCAGAAAAACAAAACTTCTAGACTCTTGTCGGATACTTCATTCCGTTCCTCTTCCTTCCATAGCTCAGTGCATGGAAGTGATCGGGTTGATGGTAGCGGCAATGGACATAGTTCCTTTTGCGCGCATTCATCTAAGACCATTACAACTGTGCATGCTCAGTCAGTGGAATGGGGACTATACAGACTTGTCTCCGAAGATACAAGTAAATCAGAGGACCAGAGACTCACTCCGTTGGTGGCTGTCCCTGGACAACCTGTCACAAGGGATGACATTCCGCAGACCAGAGTGGGTCATTGTCACGACCGACGCCAGTCTGATGGGCTGGGGCGCGGTCTGGGGACCCCTGAAAGCTCAGGGTCTTTGGTCTCGGGAAGAATCTCTTCTACCGATAAATATTCTGGAACTGAGAGCGATATTCAATACTCTCAAGGCCTGGCCTCAGCTAGCGAGGACCAAGTTCATACGGTTTCAATCAGACAACATGACAACTGTTGCGTACATCAACCATCAGGGGGGAACAAGGAGTTCCCTAGCGATGGAAGAAGTGACCAAAATCATTCTATGGGCGGAGTCTCACTCCTGCCACCTGTCTGCTATCCACATCCCAGGAGTGGAAAATTGGGAAGCGGATTTTCTGAGTCGTCAGACATTGCATCCGGGGGAGTGGGAACTCCATCCGGAAATCTTTGCCCAAGTCACTCACCTGTGGGGCATTCCAGACATGGATCTGATGGCCTCTCGTCAGAACTTCAAAGTTCCTTGCTACGGGGCCAGATCCAGGGATCCCAAGGCGGCTCTAGTGGATGCACTAGTAGCACCTTGGACCTTCAAACTAGCTTATGTGTTCCCGCCATTTCCTCTCATCCCCAGGCTGGTAGCCAGGATCAATCAGGAGAGGGCGTCGGTGATCTTGATAGCTCCTGCGTGGCCACGCAGGACTTGGTATGCAGATCTGGTGAATATGTCATCGGCTCCACCTTGGAAGCTACCTTTGAGACGAGACCTTCTTGTTCAGGGTCCGTTCGAACATCCGAATCTGGTTTCACTCCAGCTGACTGCTTGGAGATTGAACGCTTGATTTTATCGAAGCGAGGATTCTCAGATTCTGTTATCGATACTCTTGTTCAGGCCAGAAAGCCTGTAACTAGAAAGATTTACCACAAAATTTGGAAAAAATATATCTGTTGGTGTGAATCTAAAGGATTCCCTTGGGACAAGGTTAAGATTCCTAGGATTCTATCCTTCCTTCAAGAAGGATTGGAAAAAGGATTATCTGCAAGTTCCCTGAAGGGACAGATTTCTGCCTTGTCGGTGTTACTTCACAAAAAGCTGGCAGCTGTGCCAGATGTTCAAGCCTTTGTTCAGGCTCTGGTTAGAATCAAGCCTGTTTACAAACCTTTGACTCCTCCTTGGAGTCTCAATTTAGTTCTTTCAGTTCTTCAGGGGGTTCCGTTTGAACCCTTACATTCCGTTGATATTAAGTTATTATCTTGGAAAGTTTTGTTTTTAGTTGCAATTTCTTCTGCTAGAAGAGTCTCAGAATTATCTGCTCTGCAGTGTTCTCCTCCTTATCTGGTGTTCCATGCAGATAAGGTGGTTTTACGTACTAAACCTGGTTTTCTTCCAAAAGTTGTTTCTAACAAAAACATTAACCAGGAGATTATCGTACCTTCTCTGTGTCCAAAACCAGTTTCAAAGAAGGAACGTTTGTTGCACAATTTGGATGTTGTTCGCGCTCTAAAATTCTATTTAGATGCTACAAAGGATTTTAGACAAACATCTTTCTTGTTTGTTGTTTATTCAGGTAAAAGGAGAGGTCAAAAAGCAACTTCTACCTCTCTCTCTTTTTGGATTAAAAGCATCATCAGATTGGCTTACGAGACTGCCGGACGGCAGCCTCCCGAAAGAATCACAGCTCATTCCACTAGGGCTGTGGCTTCCACATGGGCCTTCAAGAACGAGGCTTCTGTTGATCATATATGTAGGGCAGCGACTTGGTCTTCACTGCACACTTTTACCAAATTTTACAAGTTTGATACTTTTGCTTCTTCTGAGGCTATTTTTGGGAGAAAGGTTTTGCAAGCCGTGGTGCCTTCCATTTAGGTGACCTGATTTGCTCCCTCCCTTCATCCGTGTCCTAAAGCTTTGGTATTGGTTCCCACAAGTAAGGATGACGCCGTGGACCGGACACACCAATGTTGGAGAAAACAGAATTTATGTTTACCTGATAAATTTCTTTCTCCAAGGGTGTGCCCGGCCCACGGCCCGCCCTGGTTTTTTAATCAGGTCTGATAATTTATTTTCTTTAACTACAGTCACCACGGTACCATATGGTTTCTCCTATGCAAATATTCCTCCTTAACGTCGGTCGAATGACTGGGGTAGGCGGAGCCTAGGAGGGATCATGTGACCAGCTTTGCTGGGCTCTTTGCCATTTCCTGTTGGGGAAGAGAATATCCCACAAGTAAGGATGACGCCGTGGACCGGACACACCGTTGGAGAAAGAAATTTATCAGGTAAACATAAATTCTGTTTTTGTGTGTCAACAAGTTATAAGATATATGGATCAATGTTTTAAGAAGTTGTTTGTTGGGCTAGCATTACACTTGGCACTTTCTACATTTTTTCAACTAATCTATTACTGTTAAGTCACCCTGTTAAGCCTGCTGTGATAGATCACTGTATAATAAAACAATTATAGCACATGTATCAAATAACATGCCTTTAATTTGCTATAACACTAGCTTGTTTAAGTGGGCATAAAATTCTGCAAAATATTTTCATTATTTATTTTGCTCACATCTCTTGTAATTCAACAAAAATGTGTTTTCTCTTGTTAAGTGTATCCAGTCCACGGATCATCCATTACTTGTGGGATATTCTCCTTCCCAACAGGAAGTTGCAAGAGGATCGCCCACAGCAGAGCTGCTATATAGCTCCTCCCCTCACTGCCATATCCAGTCATTCTCTTGCAACTCTCAACTAAGATGGAGGTCGTAAGAGGACTGTGGTGTTTTATACTTAGTTTATTTCTTCAATCAAAAGTTTGTTATTTTTAAATGGTACCGGAGTGTACTGTTTATCTCAGGCAGTATTTAGAAGAAGAATCTGCCTGCGTTTTCTATGATCTTAGCAGAAGTAACTAAGATCCTTTGCTGTTCTCACATATTCTGAGGAGTGAGGTAACTTCAGAGGGGGAATAGCGTGCAGGTTTTCCTGCAATAAGGTATGTGCAGTTAAAATATTTTTCTAGGGATGGAATTTGCTAGAAAATGCTGCTGATACCGAAGTAATGTAAGTAAAGCCTTAAGTGCAGTGATAGCGACTGGTATCAGGCTTAAAAGTGTATTTTAAAACGTTTGCTGGCATGTTTAATCGTTTTTTACATATGTTTGGTGATAAAACTTATTGGGGCCTAGTTTTTTTCCACATGGCTGGCTTGAATTTTGCCTAGAAACAGTTCCCTGAGGCTTCCCACTGTTGTAATATGAGTGGGAGGGGCCTATTTTGGCGTTTTTTTTGCACAGCAAAAATTACAGACACAGACATCCAGCTTCTTCCTGCATGATCCAGGACTTCTCTGAAGGGCTCAAAAGGCTTCAAAAGTCGTATTGAGGGAGGTAAAAAGCCACAGTAGAGCTGTGGCAGTTGTGACTGTTTAAAAAACGTTTTTGTCATTTGTTATTCCGTTTTTGGTATTAAGGGGTTAATCATCCATTTCCACTGGGTTCAATGCTCTGCTAACTTATTACATACACTGTAAAAATTTCGCTAGTGTAACTGCATTTTTTTCACTGTTATTTCAAAATTTGGGAAAATTTGTGTTTCTTAAAGGCGCAGTAACGTTTTTTATATTGCTTGTAAACTTGTTTTAAAGTGTTTTCCAAGCTTGCTAGTCTCATTGCTAGTCTGTTTAAACATGTCTGACACAGAGGAACCTACTTGTTCATTATGTTTGAAAGCCATGGTGGAGCCCCATAGGAGAATGTGTACTAAATGTATTGATTTCACCTTAAACAGTAAAGATCAGTCTTTATCTATAAAAGAATTATCACCAGAGGGTTCTGTCGAGGGGGAAGTTATGCCGAATAACTCTCCCCACGTGTCAGACCCTTCGCCTCCCGCTCAGGGGACGCACGCTAATATGGCGCCAATTACATCAGGGACACCCATAGCGATTACCTTGCAGGACATGGCTGCAATCATGAATAATACCCTGTCAGAGGTATTATCTAGATTGCGTGAATTAAGAGGCAAGCGCGATAGCTCTGCGGTTAGGAGAGATACAGAGCGCGCAAATGCTGTTAGAGCCATGTCTGATACTGCGTCACAGTATGCAGAACATGAGGACGGAGAGCTTCAGTCTGTGGGTGACATCTCTGACTCGGGGAAACCTGATTCAGAGATTTCTAATTTTAAATTCAAGCTTGAGAACCTCCGTGTATTGCTTGGGGAGGTATTAGCTGCTCTGAATGACTGTAACACAGTTGCAATTCCAGAGAAATTGTGTAGGCTGGATAGATACTATGAGGTGCCGGTGTGTACTGATGTTTTTCCTATACCTAAAAGGCTTACAGAAATTATTAGCAAGGAGTGGGATAGACCCGGTGTGCCCTTTTCCCCACCTCCTATATTTAGAAAAATGTTTCCAATAGACGCCACTACACGGGACTTATGGCAGACGGTCCCTAAGGTGGAGGGAGCAGTTTCTACTTTAGCAAAGCGTACCACTATCCCGGTTGAGGACAGTTGTGCTTTTTCAGATCCAATGGATAAAAAATTGGAGGGTTACCTTAAGAAAATGTTTATTCAACAAGGTTTTATTTTACAGCCCCTTGCATGCATTGCGCCTGTCACTGCTGCGGCGGCATTCTGGTTTGAGGCCCTGGAAGAGGCCATCCAGACAGCTCCATTGAATGAAATTATTGACAAGCTTAGAACGCTTAAGCTAGCTAACTCATTTGTTTCTGATGCCATTGTTCATTTGACTAAACTAACGGCTAAGAATTCCGGATTCGCCATCCAGGCGCGTAGGGCGCTATGGCTTAAATCCTGGTCAGCTGACGTGATTTCAAAGTCTAAATTACTCAACATTCCTTTCAAGGGGCAGATCTTATTCGGGCCTGGCTTGAAGGAAATTATTGCTGACATTACTGGAGGCAAGGGTCATACCCTTCCTCAGGACAGGGCCAAATCAAAGGCCAAACAGTCTAATTTTCGTGCTTTTCGAAATTTCAAAGCAGGAGCAGCATCAACTTCCTCCGCTTCAAAACAAGAGGGAACTGTTGCTCATTCCAGACAGGCCTGGAAACCTAACCAGTCCTGGAACAAGGGCAAGCAGGCCAGGAAGCCTGCTGCTGCCCCCAAGACAGCATGAAGGAACGGCCCCCTATCCGGAAACGGATCTAGTGGGGGGCAGACTTTCTCTCTTCGCCCAGGCGTGGGCAAGAGATGTTCAGGATCCCTGGGCGTTGGAGATCATATTTCAGGGATATCTTCTGGACTTCAAAGCTTCTCCTCCACAAGGGAGATTTCATCTTTCAAGGTTATCATCAAACCAGATAAAGAAAGAGGCATTCCTAAGCTGTGTGCAAGACCTCCTAGTAATGGGAGTGATCCATCCAGTTCCGTGGACGGAACAAGGACAGGGAGTTTATTCAAATCTGTTTGTGGTTCCCAAGAAAGAGGGAACCTTCAGACCAATCTTGGATCTAAAGATCTTAAACAAATTCCTCAGAGTTCCATCATTCAAAATGGAAACTATTCGGACCATCCTACCCATGATCCAAGAGGGTCAGTACATGACCACAGTGGACTTAAAGGATGCCTACCTTCACATACCGATTCACAAAGATCATCATCGGTTCCTAAGGTTTGCCTTTGTAGACAGGCATTACCAATTTGTAGCTCTTCCCTTTCGGGTTGGCCACTGCCCCGAGAATTTTTACAAAGGTTCTGGGCTCACTTCTGGCGGTTCTAAGACTGCGAGGCATAGCGGTGGCTCCGTATCTAGACGACATCCTGATACAGGCATCAAGCTTTCAAATTGCCAAGTCTCATACAGAGATAGTTCTGGCATTTCTGAGGTCGCATGGGTGGAAAGTGAACGTGGAAAAGAGTTCTCTATCACCACTCACAAGAGTCTCCTTCCTAGGGACTCTTATAGATTCTGTAGAGATGAAAATTTACCTGACGGAGTCCAGGTTATCAAAACTTCTAAATGCTTGCCGTGTCCTTCATTCCATTCCACGCCCGTCAGTGGCTCAGTGCATGGAAGTAATCGGCTTAATGGTAGCGGCAATGGACATAGTGCCATTTGCGCGCCTGCATCTCAGACCGCTGCAATTATGCATGCTAAGTCAGTGGAATGGGGATTACTCAGATTTGTCCCCTCTACTAAATCTGGATCAAGAGACCAGAGATTCTCTTCTCTGGTGGCTTTCTCGGGTCCATCTGTCCAAGGGTATGACCTTTCGCAGGCCAGATTGGACGATTGTAACAACAGATGCCAGCCTTCTAGGTTGGGGCGCAGTCTGGAACTCCCTGAAGGCTCAGGGATCGTGGACTCAGGAGGAGAAACTCCTCCCAATAAATATTCTGGAGTTAAGAGCAATATTCAATGCTCTTCTAGCTTGGCCTCAGTTAGCAACACTGAGGTTCATCAGATTTCAGTCGGACAACATCACGACTGTGGCTTACATCAACCATCAAGGGGGAACCAGGAGTTCCCTAACGATGTTAGAAGTCTCAAAGATAATTTGCTGGGCAGAGTCTCACTCTTGCCACCTGTCAGCGATCCACATCCCAGGCGTAGAGAACTGGGAGGCGGATTTTCTAAGTCGTCAGACTTTTCATCCGGGGGAGTGGGAACTCCATCCGGAGGTGTTTGCTCAACTGGTCCATCGTTGGGGCAAATCAGAACTGGATCTCATGGCGTCTCGCCAGAACGCCAAGCTTCCTTGTTACGGATCCAGGTCCAGGGACCCGGGAGCAACGCTGATAGATGCTCTAGCAGCTCCTTGGTTCTTCAACCTGGCCTATGTGTTTCCACTGTTTCCTCTGCTCCCTCGACTGATTGCCAAAATCAAACATCAGTGATTCTGATAGCGCCTGCGTGGCCACGCAGGACCTGGTATGCAGACCTAGTGGACATGTCATCTCTTCCACCATGGACTCTGCCTCTGAGGCAGGACCTTCTAATACAAGGTCCTTTCAATCATCCAAATCTACTTTCTCTGAGACTGACTGCATGGAGATTGAACGCTTGATTAATACAGGCTCGGAAGCCTGTCAGCAGGAAAATCTACCATAAGATATGGCGTAAATATCTTTATTGGTGTGAATCCAAGAATTACTCATGGAGTAAGGTTAGGATTCCTAGGATATTGTCCTTTCTCCAAGAGGGTTTGGACAAAGGCTTATCAGCTAGTTCTTTAAAAGGACAGATCTCTGCTCTGTCTATTCTTTTGCACAAGCGTCTGGCAGAAGTTCCAGCCGTCCAGGCATTTTGTCAGGCTTTGGTTAGGATTAAGCCTGTGTTTAAAACTGTTGCTCCCCCGTGGAGCTTAAACTTGGTTCTTAAAGTTCTTCAGGGAGTTCCGTTTGAACCCCTTCATTCCATTGATATTAAACTTTTGTCTTGGAAAGTTCTGTTTTTGATGGCTATTTCCTCGGCTCGAAGAGTCTCTGAGTTATCTGCCTTACATTGTGATTCTCCTTGTCTGATTTTTCATTCAGACAAGGTAGTTCTGCGTACCAAACCTGGGTTTTTACCTAAGGTGGTTTCTAACAGGAATATCAATCAAGAGATTGTTGTTCCATCATTGTGTCCTAATCCTTCTTCAAAGAAGGAACGTCTTTTGCATAATCTGGACGTAGTCCGTGCCTTGAAGTTTTACCTACAGACTACTAAAGATTTTCGTCAAACATCTGCCCTGTTTGTCGTTTACTCTGGACAGAGGAGAGGTCAAAAAGCTTCGGCAACCTCTCTCTCCTTTTGGCTTCGGAGCATAATACGCTTAGCCTATGAGACTGCTGGACAGCAGCCCCCTGAAAGGATTACAGCTCATTCTACTAGAGTTGTGGCTTCCACCTGGGCCTTTAAAAATGAGGCCTCTGTTGAACAGATTTGCAAGGCTGCGACTTGGTCTTCGCTTCACACCTTTTCAAAATTTTACAAATTTGACACTTTTGCTTCTTCGGAGGCTGTTTTTGGGAGAAAGGTTCTACAGGCAGTGGTTCCTTCCGTTTAAGTTCCTGCCTTGTCCCTCCCATCATCCGTGTACTTTAGCTTTGGTATTGGTATCCCACAAGTAATGGATGATCCGTGGACTGGATACACTTAACAAGAGAAAACATAATTTATGCTTACCTGATAAATTTATTTCTCTTGTAGTGTATCCAGTCCACGGCCCGCCCTGTCCTTTTAAGGCAGGTCTAAATTTTAATTAAACTACAGTCACCACTGCACCCTATGGTTTCTCCTTTCTCGTCTTGTTTCGGTCGAATGACTGGATATGGCAGTGAGGGGAGGAGCTATATAGCAGCTCTGCTGTGGGTGATCCTCTTGCAACTTCCTGTTGGGAAGGAGAATATCCCACAAGTAATGGATGATCCGTGGACTGGATACACTACAAGAGAAATAAATTTATCAGGTAAGCATAAATTATGTTTTTTTTCCCATTATGGGAATTTGAAGTTAACTAGTCTAACCTTGCTACATATCTATCTCTAATTGGCCTCAGAGGAGGTTATAATAGATATAATTCTATGCCTACTTCAGTAACAAATACAAATGGCTCCTCCATATAACTCTAGTGTTGGGGAGTGTAGTGAGTGCCAGTTCAACTTCAGGTAACAAAAAAATATTATTACATTCAAACAGTTTTCACAATCAGAAACATAGAAACATAGATTTTGATGGCAGATAAGAGCCATAGGCCTAGTTAAGCCTGTCTGATATTTCCTAAAAGTATAAACTTATCTAGTTTGTAGGATAGCCTTATACTTATTCCAGGCATTCTTAAAGACCATCACAGTGTTTGTCATTAACTACCTCTTGTGGAAGTTTGTTCCATGAATCAGTAGGTTTGTAAATTAAATTCACTATTACAGAAATTACAAGATGTTTTATGTTTCTAGTTTTAATTTAACTAACACCTTGATGCCATACAATGTATAATGTAATTGATCACATGTAATTAAATTGAAAAATAGAATTATAATCTTAGCATCTACTCCAATGAAAATTATCATTGTAGTAGATGCTAAGATTGTTAAGATGCTGGCTTAAGGATAGAAGACAGAGGGTTTCAGTTAAAGGACCAGTAAATACAGTAGATTTATATACTCAACAAATGCGTGATTAAAAGACAATGCAATAACACTTAGGGGTAGATTTATAAAGCAGCGGATGCTGCAATCTACCCCCAATGTTTCCAGATCGCTGGTCTTAAGACCACTGCTCCTTAACTGACCGCAATCATCCCGATCAGATACAATCAGGATTATTGACACCCCCTGCTAGCGGACGATTGGCCACCAATGTGCAGGAGGCGGCATTGAACAAGCATTTCGCTCGAAATGCTTGTGCAATGTTAAATGCCAACAGCGTATCCTGTCAGCATTTTGAGATGTTGGGCGGACATGATCCGCTACAGCAGATAATGTCCGTCCGACATTTAATAAATATAACCCTTAGGGGGATATTTATCAAAGCCTCAACTGCAAATACACCGGAATTCGGCAGCGTAATTGAAGCGAGCTTGATTCGACCTAGTTATCAAAGCCTACAGACTGGCAAACATTGAAATTTGTGAAGTAACATACGATCCGCCGGTCTCAATCCACTGCAGATCGATGCTTACGTCATTACAGATGTTTCAAATACACATTCGGCTCTTTCTGACACTTTTTCAAAGTTATCAAACTTTTAACAGGTATGCTCGCGGCTATTCCGGCCCAGTGTACCTGGTTTTCAATCCGCCACCCTGGAGGCCGCGGATGTCATAGAAATCAATGGGAGCCTGAAAGCACCGAAATCTTATGCCCAATGCTGCCAGATATCCCATTGATTTCTATGGTTGAAAACATGTAACGTTTACACCTAACACCCTAACATAAACCCCAAGTCTAAACACCCCTAATCTGCCGCCCGACATCGCCGACCCAAATAAAATGTATTAACCCCTATCCTGCCGCTCCCCAACCCCGCTGCAACCTAAATAAACTAAACCTATTAACCCCTAAACCATCAGCCCCCCACATCACCAAAAAATAAATTAAGCTATTAACCCCTAAACCTAACAGTCCGCTAACTTTATATTAAAATTACAAAATCCCTATCTTCAAATAAATGTAAACTTACCTGTAGAATTAAAATAAGCTATATTAAACTATTAATTAACCTACCCTAACTATATCCTACAATTAAATTAAACTACCAATTAAATTAAATAAATTACATCTTAATAAACCTAACCCTACTCAAATTAATTAAATATACTATTAAACATTATTAAAAGTACTAAATTACAGAAAAAAAAAACACTAAGTTACAAAAACAAACAAACACTAAATTCCGAAAAATGAAGAAAAAAAAAACACATCACAAATAAAAAAAAATTACACCTAATCTAATAGCCCTATCAAAATAAAAAAGACCACCAAAATAAAAAAAAACCTAGCCTACAATAAACTACCAATGGCCCTTAAAAGGGCCTTTTGTGGGGCATTGCCCCCAAAAAATCAGCTCTTTTACCTGTAAAAAAAAAATACAAATAGCTCTCATCCTATTGGCTGGTTGGAACAGCCAATAGAATGAGAGCTGGTCAAATCCTATTGGCTGATTGGAACAGCCAATAGGATTTTAGCAGCTCTAATTCTATTGGCTGATTGAAATCTTTCAGCCAATAGGAATGTAAGGGATGCCATCTTGGATTGCGTCTCTTGCCTTAAAGTTCCAGTTTACGGCGGCGACCATATGAAGAGGATGCTCCGAGCTGGATGTCTTTAGGATGGACCCGCTCCGGATGGATGAAGATAGAAAATGCCGTCTGGATGAAGACTTCTTGCCGCCTGGATGAGGACTTCGCCAGCTGGATGAAGATCAAAGAGGCCGCCTGGATGAAGACTTCTTGCCGGCTGGATAGATCATTCAAGCGGGACTTCAATAACTGTAAGTGGATCGTCGGGGGTTAGTGTTAGGTTATTTAAGGTTTTTTTTGGGTGGGTTTTATTTTTAGATTAGTGTCTAGGCATGTAAAAGAGCTAAATGCCTTTTTTAAGGGCAATGCCCATACAAATGCCCTTTTCAGTGCAATAGGGAGCTTAGGTTATTTTAGGGGGTTGGTTGGTTGGGTGGTGGGTTTTACTGTTGGGGGGGGTGTTTGTATTTATTTTTACAGGTAAAAGAGCTGATTTATTTGGGGCAGTACCCCACAAAAGGCCCTTTTAGGGACCATTGGTAGTTTATTGTAGGTTAGGGTTTTTTTTTATTTTGGGGGGATTTTTTATTTTGATAGGGCTATTAGATTAGGTGTATTTTTTTTAAAAAAAATTGATAATGTGGTTTTTAATTTTTTTGTAATTTAGTGTTTGTTTTTGTAACTTAGGTTTTTTTTTGGTAATTTTAATAAGGTTTAATAGTATATTTAGATAATTTGAGAAGGGTTAGGGTTTTTTTAATGTAATTTAGTTAATTTAATTGGTAGTTTAATTTAATTGTAGTATAATAGTTAGGGTAGGTTAATTACTATTTTAAAATAGTTTATTTTAATTCTACAGGTAAGTTTAAATTTATTTGAAGATAGGGATGTTGTAAGTTTAATTCAAAGTTAGTGGGTTGTTAGGTTTAGGGGTTAATAGCTTAATTTAGTTTATGGCGATGTGGGGGGCTGATGGTTTAAGGGTTAATAGGTTTAGTTAGTGGTGGTGATGTGGGAGGCCAGAGGTTTAGGTGTTAATACGTTTATTTAGTGGTGGCGGTGTCAGGGAGCGGCGTAATAGGGGTTAATACATTTATTTAGGTTGCGGCGGGGTAGTGGTTAATAACTTTATTTAGGTTGCGGCGGGGTCAGGGAGCAGCGGGATAGGGGTTAAACATTTTAGTATAGTGGCGATGTTTAGTGACAGGGTATAAATAAAGTTGGGAAAAAGCCGAATAGACACGAGATTGATGACTGCTAGTTAACAACAGTCTGATGCTCATCGCCCAGTACTTGGTGCACGTCTTTTTGACAGCTTTTTTCATAACTAAGGAGAGCATATTGAGATACGCGACTGTGATGTTAGGCGAGCGTATTGGTGACAGCGAATGCAACACAGTTGATGACTTAATAGATATCCCCCTTAGTCTGAACTTCAAATGAGTAGTAGATTTTCTTTCTGACAAGTTTCAAAGTTATGTCTATTTCCTCTCCCGCTGTTCATGTGACAGCCATCAGTGAATCACAAATGCATATACAGTACATTTATAAAAGACGGTGCACATTTTGTTAAAGGAAATAAATTGGAAAGTTATTTAAAATAGCTTATTCTAGCTGAATCATGAAAGTTTCATTTTGACTTGAGTGTCTCAAATGCAGGGTCCCTTACTAGTGGTGTTCCCCAACAGTTTTGTTTAACATGTTCATCAGTGATATTGGAAGTGGTCTCCAGGTAATGGTGTGCTTATTTGCTGATGATACAAAAATCTGTAACAGAGTTGATGTAACAGGAGGAGTAGATCAAATGAGCAGCGATATTAAATAAATGGGATCTAAAATGTAATATTACCAAGAGCAAATGATCCATATAGGATCCAAAAACCCAAAGGCCAATTACAGTCTCAACGGTACATTGTTGACTGTAACTAAAGAGGAATGGAACTTTAGAATTATTATTTCATATGATTTAAAATTTGGTAGACAATGCAGCAGTGCAGCCAGTAAGGCCAGTCCAATAATTAGTTGTATTGGTAGAGGTATTAGTAGCAGAACTAGCAAGGTTTATATGCTTCTTTACAGATCTGTTAGGCCTCATCTGGAATATTGTATACAGTTCTGGAGACCATATATCCAGGAGGATATAAATAAACTAGAAACTGTCCAAAGGAGGGCTACTAAAATGGTCTTAAATATAAAGAGACTCTATTATCTAAATATGTATAGTTTATCTATTATCTAAATATGTATAGTTTAGACAAGAGAAGGGAAAGAGGTGACGTGATAGAAACTTTTAAATATATAAAGGGACTTTATAAAGTGGAATCTGAAAGCATTTTCCACAAAAAAAGAAATACCAAAACAAGGGGTCACAACCTTAAGTAAGAGTGTAGCAGATTCGGAGCAATGTGAGGATCTGTTTTTTACAGAAAGGTGGTGAATTCATTTAATAAATTTCCAATAGAGGTGGTAAACACAGGGACTGTAAAATAATATAAAAGTATGGGACATGCATTAGGCTATCCTAAGAAAAGAGTAGCATGTAATATGGGTAAACCTGATGGTCCTTTTTGGTTCTTATCTGTCAAATTATAATATTCTATACCAGTTGAAAAGCCTATTACTAATTATATCTATAAAAAAAAATATAGCAAGGGTAGTAATATCTATGTAATAAGTGCCGGACACACATAGAACACTTTTGCTGGCCCTTGCCTTCTGGCCTCCTGTACTCATCTAAATGATAACCTACTAATGGATCCAAGGTGCATTGCTGAAACTCTCTGAATAATTTGAGCTGAGATGTATTTGCATTTGTCTTTTATTTATCTTGATCACAACCCTCATTCTAGGGCTGAGTTATATTCTCTAGAAGTTTCTATTCAAAGAAACAGTTGAAGCCACATTTGCTGATTATTTTATTCTGTGAATACAAGCCTAAATGATAATTATATGTATTTATGCTGTTTTTGGTCTAAATCGTGTGTGAATATTTATAGAGGCCATTTCTCCTCCAGCCAAAAACTATTAAGAAACAGCTTTTATATTATACCTCTGTTATTATGAACATGTTAAGATTACTAACATCTCTATGTGCATCTTATTGCCTCAGTAGAACATAGTATAAGAGCCAGGCGGTGCAGAAGAAAGTGTTTATTTTAAATGCAACTGGAAGTTAGCCAGCACTCTCTTCTTAACAAAAAAACGGGTGGATGATAATATACTTTATGGCCAAAAGTATGTGTGCATCTGACCTTCACACCTATATAAGCTTGTTGGACATCCCATTCCAAAACCATGGGCATAAATATGAAGTTGCCCCCATCCTTTTGCATCTATAACAGCTGCCACTCCAATATGCTCCAATTTGACAATAATAGCACTTACAGTTGCCCGGGGAAGACATAGAGGCACATTTATCAAGCTCTGTATGCAGCTTGAAGGGCCGTGTTTCTGGTGAGTCTTCATACTCGCCAGAAACACAAGTTATGGAGCAGCGGTCTAAAATTCCTGAGATCTGCCTTTCTAGACAAATACTTTCAGTTTGTGGCCCTTCCATTTGGCCTTGCCACAGCTCCCAGAATTTTCTCAAAGTTTCTGGGGGCTCTCTTGACAATGATCAGGTCTCAGGGAATTGCAGTGGCGCCATACCTGGATGACATATTGGTTCAGGCGCCATCTTTTCAACAAGCAAACTCTCATACAGAGATCTACGTTCCCACAGTTGGAAAGTGAATCTGGAAAAGAGTTCCCTTGTTCCAGCTACAAGGGTGGTTTTCTTAGGGACCATAATATATTCCCTATCTATGAAAAAAATTCTGACAGAGGTCAGAAAATCCAAAATTCGCTCCTCTTGCCTCTCTCTTCAATCTATAAAATAAAATACCAAAGTATCACAAAACGAAAAACATGTGAAATAAATATAATAAAAAACAAACAATAAAGTGCAAAAAGTTCATATAAGGATATATGTAATCTTCCTTAGAATCTCCGGTCTTCTGATGTTTCTTATTTCATCCTCATAAAAGGGAAACAAAAATGTGCCACATAGTGTAACTCTGTATCACTATTCAGTAGATAAAATCACTCATGTACAAATGGTTACTCACATGGGTTGGAGCTATAGCCAAGCTCAGGGAAATGCATACACCCACTTTATACTCGTGGGTAAACAGTTACTTTCACAGGATAATAGAATAAAAAGAATTTATTAAAAACATATATAAAAAGTGTCACAAGAACTGCATATACACCATACACAGGAGAATCAAGCAACAAAGTGTCTGTTATTGCTCTAATGAGCGAAGCCCAGTGCTGTAAGTCAGTGGGTAGGGAAGCAGAAGCTTAACCGCAACACCGTCCACCTTATGAGCAGCGTAGGTTGCCCCTCCCTCAGGTGTGCAGATAATTGAGTAGACGCAATAAGGAGATGATGTTTCCGACGTACGTTTCGCAATTGTGCTTTTTCAAGGAAATGATGTGCGCATGTCAGTATAACCTTTTAAACCCTTGTGATGTGTCAAAACCGGATATCCGGTATATGGTCCTCCATTTTGGAAAAGGGCATATAGTCCCGAAGAAATCAAAGCTGATATGTCTCCATGTATGGTATATTTTGAGTGATACATAGAACGAACTATGAGCAAATTACCAGAGATATATGCATGTACAAGTTAAGGAAAATTGATGATAAAGAGAAAATGTATCTCTATACAAATAGCATATATAATATATTATATGTTGGATAACATTTAGTGATTGCAGAACAGATGCATAATTAACAAGCAATTCTTACTTATATAGTGTATTTGTATATAACCTTTAACAACACCTTTTATACGGTATTATAACTATTATAATTAATATATACATTCTCTGCTATTCATATCTATATATACTAAAAGAAGGGACCAATAATTAATCCCCATTAGTACTATCAATCACTGGCCATTGTAGCAATTCATAATATCTACAAATCATCGTGATAGCAATACTGAATAAAAATATAAAAAACTTTAATTTAAAAAATATATAAATTACCTATAAAAAGCTTGCTACCTATAATTTGATAAATTCGCTTAGTACTGTAGCAGAATTCATACGCATGAGATGCCTTAGTGTTACTTGATTGGGCTACCTTAATCGCACATACTATTATGATACATGTGCATAATTACATAAATTGCCATACGGTAAATGTGAATAGGTTATATGTTAAAATATATGTGCACAAACAATGATTGCGCAATGTGTTACGTTATAAATAGCATTATCTTAGGCTACATTGAATCTGTATATCATTACAGTGTATGTTAATAGGCAGCCTATAACATATTATATGTAGTTAGGAATAGGGATAACTCAGAGGAAAGATAGTTTAGATGACCTTACTTATAAGAAATGATGTAACTCAAAATCTTTATTTAGTCCGTTGGGTATGAAGCTGTCCATAATATGTATCCACTTCATCTCCAGGTGTCCCAACTGATTTTGTATATCGCCTCCTCTCCAACCTAGTTCTATTTTTCTTATACCTAAAAATTCTAGGTCATTTGGCTTTCTATTATGTTTCCTATCAAAATGTGCCGATAATGTGTGATTCTGATACCCTTTCTCTATATTGTATATATGTTCATTAAGTCTTGTTTTCAGAAGTCTGGAGGTACGTCCTATGTATATTAAATTACACGAACAGCGTAGCATATAAATCACATTTATGCTATTGCACGTAATGAACTGATTTATATTATATTTCTTAGTGCCATCCGCTGAGTGAAATTTATTACATAATCTTGGTCCTTTTTTCATTCTATTGCATGCATTGCAGAACTGACATCTTCTGAATCCCATTTGAGATGGGAGCAACCAATTTTTTGTTGCAGGTACAGTGTCCTCTACATTCCTCAGTTTCAAATTGGGAACTTTCTTAAACATTATGTTTGGTCCTTTTCCTAGGAATTCAGCTAGACTTGAGTCCCTGGAGAGAATCCCCCAGTGTCTTTGAATAATTTCTCTAACTTCCCTACTTTGAGTACTATGTTGTAAAATTAATCTGTTTGCTAAACTACTGTTGTTTATACTTAACCTATTGTTGGTCTTGGTTTTGTATTTCAATAACTCTCCTCTTTCTAAGTTAGCAACTTCATCTATCTTTTCATCAAGAAAAGCACTAGAATAATTTTTTTCTAAAAAACGTTCCTTCAATATTTTAGATTGGACTTGATATACCTCTTTGTCCCTACAGTTCCGTCTCAGTCGGACAAACTGGCCCTTTGGTACATTTTTTAACCAATGTTTTTGATGGCAACTATTCAGGCTAATATAGTTGTTTACATCTATGCTTTTAAAGAATTTTTTTGATTTTAATATGTTGTTTTCTATATATATTTCTAGATCCAAGAAATCTTCTTTAGTTTTACTCTGGTTCCACGTTAGTGCTACTTTAAATTCATTCATTTTTAGATGTTGTTTAAAATCAAGTAATTGGCTTTCACTCGCCTGACAATATAAGGAACAGGTCGTATATGTAGCAGTGATAGGACACCAGATATTGCGCCCACGGGGAATTGTAGATGTATTGGTTTTCCCAGTTTGCCATATACAAATTGGCATAACTGGGCGCAAATCTAGTGCCCATCGTCGTACCACTTATCTGGAGGTAGTATTCCTTATTGAACCAAAAATAATTGGTTTCCAAAATTATCATAATACCATCTAGAATAATCTCTCTTCAATCTACTGTTTGGCCATCAGTGGCTCAATGTATGGAGGTAATTGGTCTGATGGTCTCTTCCATGGACATCATTCCCTTTGCTCGATTCCATTTGAGAGCTCTGCAATTATGCATGCTCAGACAATGGAACAGAGACCATTCGGATCTGTCTCAGAGGATAGATGTAGACCAGTCGACAAGAGACTCTCTCCCATGTTGGCTTTCTTAGGACCATCTGTCTCAGGGCACATACTTCCGGAGACCTTCCTGAGTGATTGTGACCATGGATGTCAGCCTGCTAGGCTGGGGAGCAGTCTGGGACTCGGTAAAGGTGTAGGGACTATGGACTCAGGAGGAGTCTGCTCTCCCCATAAACATCTTGCAGTTGAGAGCGATTTACAATGCTCTGATGGCTTGGCCTCAATTGTCCTTAGCCCGGTTTATCAGGTTTCAGTCGGACATCATCACCTCAGTGGCTTACATCAACCACCAGGGAGGAATTCAGAGTTTCTTAGCCATAAAGGAGGTGACACGGATTATTCAGTGGGCGGAAGCTCACAATTGTTGTCTATCTGCCATCCAAATTCCTGGAGTTGACAACTGGGAAGCAGATTTCCTGAGAAGACAGACATTTCATCCCGGGGAATGGGCTCTCCGTCTGGAGGTGTTCTCTAGATTAACCCTCAAATGGGGGGTGCCAGAGTTGGATCTGATGGCATCTCGGCAGAACGCCAAGCTTTCAAGGTACCGTTCAATGTTAAGAGATCCTCAGGCCGAACTGATAGAGGCTTTGGCGGTTCATTGGGTTTTCTGTCTAGCATACCTGTTTCCTCCGTTTGTGCTTCTTCCATGAGTTATTGCTCATATCAAACAAGAGAGAGCATTGCAGGATCTGGTATGCATACCTAGTGGAAATGTCTTCTCCGCCGCCTTGGAGGTTGCCTCTGAGGAAGGACCTTCTAACTCAGGGTCCATTCCTCCATCCAAATCTCGTTTCTCTGAAGTTGACTGCTTGGAGCTTGAACGCTTAGTGTGTGTGGATTTTCTGAGTCGGTCATTGAGACCATGATCCAGGCTCGCAAGCCTGTTACTCGAAAAATGTACTATAAGGTATGGCGTAAATGCCTTTATTGGTGTGAATCTAAGGGCTACTCTTGGAGTAGGGTCAGGATTCCTAGAATTTTGTCTTTTCTCCAGGAAGGTCTGGAGAAAGGGTTGTCAGTCAGTTCTCTGAAAGGTCAGATTTCTACATTATCTATTTTGTTACACAAGCGTCTGGCGGATGTGCCAGATGTTCAATCTTTTTGTCAGGCCTTGGTCAGAATCAGGCCTGTGTTTAAACCTGTTGCTCCTCCTTGGAGCCTTAATCTTGTTCTTAACGTTTTGCAGCAGGCTCCGTTTGAGCCAATTTATTCCATAGATATTAAGTTGATATCTCGGAAGGTTTTATTTCTTATTGCTATCTCTTCTGCTTGGAGACTTTCGGAACTCTCGGCTTTGCAGTGTGATTCTCCTTACCTTATGTTTCATACGGATAAGGTGGTTCTTCGTAGTAAATTGGTGTTTCTTCCTAAAGTGGTTTTGGATAGAAATATTAATCAGGATATTGTTGTTCCTTCTCTCTTTCCCAATCCTTCTTCTCATAAAGAACATCTGTTGCACAACTTGGATGTTGTGCATGCTCTAAAATTCTACCTTCAGGCGACTAAGGATGTTTGCCAGTCTTCTGCCCTGTTTGTTTGTTTCTCAGGAAAGCGTAAGGGTCGGAAGGCTACTTCTACTTCTCTTTCCTCTGGTTGAGAAGTATGATTTGTTTTGCTTATGAGAAATCTGGACGCAACTTGGTCCTCTGGATATTTTTTCCAAATTTAATACTTTTGGCTCAGCTGAGGCCTCTTTTGGGAGAAAGATTTTTCAAGAGGTGGTGCCTTCTGTTTAGGTTTGTCTGTCTTGTTCTCCCTCCCTGTTCATTCTGTGTCCTCTAGTTTGGGTATTGGTTCCAACTAGTAATTGAATGAAGTAGTGGACTCTCCATATTTTAGGAAAGAAAACAAAATTTATGCTTACCTGATAAATTTATTTATTTCCGGATATGGAGAATCCATGACCCCACCCTTTATTAAGACCGTTATTTTTTACTAAACCTCAGGCACCTCTGCACCTTTGTGTTCTTTTTCCATTTCCCTTTGGTCGAATGACTGGGGATTATGGGTAGGGGAGTGACATTTAACAGCTTTGCTGTGGTGCTCTTTGCGTCCTCCTGCTGGCCAGGAGTGATATTCCCACTAGTAATTAAATGACATCATGGACTCTCCATGTCCGGAAAGAAAGAAATTTATCAGGTAAGCATAAATTTTGTTTTTCTTATACTACTGACTATCCATAGCAGGTTGCATTAGAAGCCTTAAAATCTCATTATAGTGAAAACAATTATATTTTTTTGATTTGTTAGAGTCAATCAGCAGCAGTAATCTTGCAGCTGGTGTGTGCAGCTGAATGGGTCAAGCTCGGGACCAGCAGTTATCTGTGACTTCAGAGCGTTTTTTTTAACTACATATTTAAATGGACACTGAACCCAATTTTTTTCTTTCATGATTCAGATAGAGCATGCTATTTTAAGCAACTTTCTAATTTACTCATATTATCAAATTTTCTTCATTCTCTTGGTATCTTTATTTGAAAAGCAAGAATGTAAGTTTAGATGCCGGCCCATTTTTGGTGAACAACCTGGGTTGTTCTTGCTGATTGGCAGTGGCGTCACTAGGGTTGGTGTCACCCGGTGCGGTAAGTTATGGTGTCACCCCCCCCAGAAAGCAGACACACACAAAAACACAGGCAAACACACATACAAACACTCAGACACACTTAAAACATACTCAGATGCACACACAAACACTCGGAAACACACTCAGACACACACACAAAAACACACACACAAAAACACTGAGACACACTTACAAAATATGTAAACTGCACTGCATTAATTATAAAGTGCATGCCTAGAGCTGCTCCCTGGCTCAGCAGAGCATCAAATGAAAGATAAACAGAGCACTCTAAAAATAAATCACTAAAGAAAAGTTTTAGGTGCAAACTATGAAAATTCTGCTCTCTGACTCTGTTCCAAGCCTGTCAGTGCACAGCCCCGGGCCGCGTGCCTACCGCTTCTTATGGCCAATCACCTCTGCACTCTGCCCACCCCCAGACCCCCGCCCGCCCTCCTACCTGTTCAGTGTGCACTTAGTGTACCGTAACCGTAATGGTCTGGTGGCCATCATACGTGGCTCCTTCACTTTAAATACAGTGTCAAACAGTCATGCGGTCAGGTGCCAGGCATCCCCTCATGATTTGCCAGTTCCCGTTTAGAGAGACAGCACAGCAGTGAGTGACTCCACTGCTCCACATGTCACTGAGCAGTGAGCACAGATAGATAGGCAGGTTTAGGCTAGCAGCGCAACTTTGCAAGCCCCACGGCATGCCTACAACATTCATAGCGAAATTGGGCAGGGGAGAAGCAAAGTACAAACAAGCAAAAGCAGCCGGGAAAACTATTTGTTGAAATTGCAGCACTGGCTCAAGGGGCAAAAAAATTGTGTGTCTACATCTTCCCCAGTCCCCCCAATGTTCACAAATGCCAGCCCCTCTAATAAAAAAAATCTATGCATCTCAACATTGTATTTCTTTGAATTTCAATAAAATAAAAAAATAAAAAAATAAAAAAAAAAAAATTTTTTTTTTGGTGTCACCCCCTGGAGGGTGTCACCCGGGTGCGGCCCGCCCCCCCCCCCTAGTGATGCCACTGCTGATTGGTGGATAAATTCACTCACCAATAAACAAGTGCTGTCCAGAGTCTGAACCAAAAAGTGGCTGGCTCCTTAACATAGATGTCTTCTTTTTCAAATAAAGATAGCAAGAGAACGAAGAAAAATTGATAATAGGATTAAATTAGAAAGTTGCTTAAATCTGAATCACGAAAGAAAAAAATTGTGTTCAGTGTCCCTTTAACCTCTTAGAAGGGATTAAACACATAATGGATTTGCAGGGTCGATAGTACTAAAATTGTATGCTCTTATGAATTTGAACATGTTTTTTTATTCTAATGACTCCTTAAATGGGCATACTAATCATAACTAAAATATATATAAGAAGATTTCAGCTTTCAATAGAAGCATTTTGCATTATATTTATTTTAGCAAAAATGTTTCTAGTATAAGTCATCAATGTTTTAGGTGCATATGTACATGTGTTTCGTGCGTCCGTGCGTCCAGTGCACCTGCATTATTAAAACATTGTGGACCAGATTATGAGTGGAGTGCTATTTAACTTTCCCGCTCGACCGTTAACTGCACTAGAAGTAAGCTTTTTGTGCTTGTCGTGTTGTGCTCATATTATGAGTTGTAATTAAATCACGCACTAGCCAAGCAACTGCAAAAAGACAAAGTTAGAATATGACGTGCGTGTTAACGTTCACGTATTCCTCCATAGAAGTTAATGGAGCAAAGATAGTGGAAACCTCCCCCCCCCCCCACTCACGCGCAAACCCGATCGCATATTCTCATGTGCGCTAAAACGACATGAAAATATTAATATTTCACATCCAAAGTGCTCTATTTATTCATAAATTAATATTTCTATATACAGTATATATCTGATGGTATTTTGGTACAATATATATATATATATATATAAATAGATGATTATATATAGGTAAAGATAGATACAGATATATAGAGGAATATCTATTTATAAATACATAGAACATATTCTACTATGTGCAGAACATGGGAATGTGAAATATTTACAGTAAATACATAGTATAACACTTTATTAAATATGAATATTGCATAAATAGGTTTTTACATGTTTTCATCTACTTGACTGCAAAGGGCTTCAATGCACTTCTATATATGTCTATATATGAGTACATATGTATTTATGTGTTTTTATGTGTATATATGTCTGTAAATAAATATATACACATATAAATACATAAATACAAATGTATACACACACATACAGTATATATATATATTTATATGGAAAGAGAGAGAGAGAGAGAAAGATGTATATGTATGTATCTCTATGTTAAAACCCTTTGTTTGCCTTTTTTTATTATCTCATGTCTTTTTGTGCTTATTTTTTTAGAATAAGTTTTATTAGATAGTGTTATGAGTGTAACTGTACTTCATTTATTTTGCAAAACAGTTAACCAGAGCTCTGAGGACTCGGTATTCATTCTACCATATATCGTGATTGCTCTCATCGATCTTGTTTACTTTGAACTCGTAATACCAGCGGTAAACCAGATGAGCGCAAATACTCTCAATAAACCTCTTATCCTTTGTGTGCAAACGTTAGCACTCCACTCGTAATCTGGCCCTGTGAAAGTGTTTTGTATGATGCAAACTAAGTCATAACTGACTCAAAACATTAGCAGGCACAACATTTGAATGTGTATGTACTAAGCATTACAGCATATGTACATATGTCCCTAAAACAATTATTCCTTTTACTAGAAGAATTTTTGCTAATACCCGAGTACATTACATTTGACTATTATGTCCCTTCATATCTAGATTTATCCTTAACATAAAGGGACCAGAAATACATAATCATAATTTCTTACCTTTTCTTTTATATCCTCTTAAATATATATTTTTTAAGAACATGGTTAAAGCTGTATAGACTTATGAAAAATTACTGCTCAGTTATCATGTTAATAGAGTCTTACAGATAAGGTCATAGGCAAAATATGAAAAAAACACATCTAAACAATATGACAAATAACAGGAAAGCAGCTGAACTAATTACATTACACATATTTGTTCTATGCCAGTTATGGTAATTATGGCATGTCTATCTCATTTATACTTTAAGACACATCTCAGGTCCATTTGTTTTCCTATTTGTTTTTTCACATAACAGAGATTTTAGATTCCTTCAAAAATAATTACCAGCAGTGATATTGTATTATGTCTGCAAGGAAAACAGACAACATTTCTCAATTGCAGAAAGTCCACAGACTTTCTATGTCTGTGAAATCAAGTGTATTTAGCCAGCAATAAAAATGACAGAGTTTTGAAATGCTATATAAGATCTTATTGTGCCTAAATGTATTTTAATTAAAGAGGAAGTTTAAAAGCAAAAAATTCTAAATACAATTGGCTGGGCAGAGCCAACCGCTGACAAGAATGGCTGCTTTATGATGGAGCTCTGTGTAAAGGCAAACTGGAGAGACCTAAACACACATCCTAAAATACACAAATAGGTCACAAATGAGAGCTGAGAAACGAGGAACAACTAAAGAATAAGAAAATAAAGTTGTGCTCGATGTCACAGCAACGTTAAGACTGAACCCACCGCCACACCACTTATGGATAGACCAAACCTACTAAACGCAGCTGGTCTCATCACGAAAATACTCCACCGGTGTCCTCCGTTTTGGACAAACTTGCAGCACACGCTGGAATATCGCTGTAAAGAAGCACGATCGGAACACCAGAAGACACAAGCAGGGTGAGTCCCTAGCAGTCAGCAAACGCACTTGTTAATAAAGTGCGCAACAGGCCCATGGCCTGATCATGCCGCAGAGAATATCTTAGATTGCCCACCACACCCCGGCCCAAAGGAGAGCTAAATTGAGATACTGATATACAGTCACAGTGCCTTTCATATAAACAAGGTTGCCTGTACATACAGCATACAGTTGGGCTACTTATTTGCGCAGAAATCATACAGCCACAACATTAGCCCTTATAAGATAAATAGAACTGGAGCCTGCAGGGGTTTAAGATAGCTGCACGTACTTAGAGCTCCTTACACAGAGGACAGCCTAACCTAAAGGAAAGAGGTCAGATTTATACATCAACTACCCAAAAGCACACCAGGAACAGCCTAAGAGGTATACAACAGGCAGATCCCTTCCATTCCTGAATCGGACTCAGAAAACCCACGCATCAGTATTAACTGGCTGCATCCTCCCTGAGCAGGGGACACAGGTGACTACAGCACAACTATCAGGGCAAATAGCAAATGTTATCTAACATGGAGTTACACATAAATAACATGCTATGAAGTTTGATGTCTAAGCTTGATTATCATCAACGTGATCTCACACAAGAAATAAGATCTACCTTTAGCTCATCTCAGAATACACCAACAGTCAGAACGAGAGATAATGATGGTAGCTTGAGCATTTTCTCTACTTTGAATCAGACAAATGAAGTTGACCAATCTGCAAGTGGCAATACCATTGCTAATTCATATGAGACTAAAGAACAGTCTAGTGGACATAACACTAAGAGATCCAGGCAACTCTTTGAAGTGCCATGTACGGAAAGCCTACATCCCTGGCCCAATCTCACCTCCATAGATAGTAAAGTAACGGTACTCTTGGCTTTAGTGGAGGATCTTAAACCTACTCCAATGTAAAGCTTCTGGTCAGAATGCTTTAGCAGGCATTTCCAAAAAACTGTTCTCAATAAGATAATTTATGGAAGTTGCAGTTGCCTAAAAAACCTGTGGGTTAGCAAATATGGGACCCTAGACCATCCAATCACCCATTACTTCAGACTTCCACTTAAATCAGGTGTGGGCTAGACCTGGACTTGATGTGAGACTTATTTTCATGCAGATTCTTGGCATTTGATATTCATTATGTTATATGTTCATACTATGTTCTCACTGTGTTTGCCTGCTTTTATCCTCAGAGTTCTTACTGCACTATTGTTGTTATAGTTATGATGGACATTAATACCCACTCTTTTATGCCATGTCACTAAATATCCTTGAGCAAAATTTAATATGGACCTACTAACAATTGTTGCATTCACTATGTATTTCACTATAAATGTAATTGGAGTTAGTTGGTTAGCTTATATATGAAAATGGTCTTTCTCAGATATGACTTCTTTGTGTAGGATAGCTTGAGTACATTTCTGAATATACCCACCTCTTATAAGTTGCTACAACTACCCTAAAATGGCATTATAGGTCATATCCTCATTAGATTAATTCATCAACTCACATGAGGGCTTTAACTCACTATATATGATATATGGAGCAACTGTTTAGATGCCTACGGCCAGCACAGACTGTAGTTATTATATATCACACATTACTACATAGGACAGGAACTCTAATGTGCCCAAAAAAATAAATTTCCATAGGGACTCCTTTCTTATAGATATTATAGCCTGAAGTCACGTGAGGGGACATACTACTGGCCCTGAGACGATAACTCCACAGTGATATTTGATGAATAGACAACCCACTACATCTTGCATGGCACTAGTCCTAAGACCTAGCCTACCCATATGAAAATATTTGTTATATCCAGAAATATATCATACTTTAAATGTCAGTATTTCTTTTTTTTTTTTTTTTAAATCTTTATTTTCTTTTTCTTTTACATATTGCAATTTCAAGCAGTTACAAAAATACTAAATAAACAGTTAGTATGGCTAAATAGCCCTCAGAAAAATAAAGTCAGAATAACATAATCTTGATTACCAATCAACATAGTATTCCATTATCGTTACTATAATTACAAACGTAATACTTCCTTTGAAACGTAAATAAGAAACTGGTTGGGTGGAAAAAAAAAAAAAAAAAAGCAAAAGAATAACCAACTTAAGACATATACATATATAAACGATTCCTCCACCCCTATCTCACCCACTATATCCCTATATTATTAATTGTATTCCAGGTACTAGGAAAAGTGCCTGCCAGCACTTGCAGCTGAAAAAAAACTGATTTAACAAATGGTTTAACTATAATGTTTTGGGTCCCAGATGGTAGTGATAATATAAAGACTTTCCAATGTTTAAAGAACAATTCTATTCGATCATCAGACATTCCTTGAAGATTGTATTGTTCAGACAGGCAGTGAGATAACAGGGCCTGTTTAAGTTCTCTCAGGGAGGGAGCCCTTTTTGCTTTCCATTTTCTCAATATCAAATTTCTACTCAAAATTATAATTATATTAATCAGTTTCAGATTCCGAACTGCTCCTTGAAATTTAACTAAAAAAAAAAAATCTCCAAAGGCTGAATAGTGTGATCAAGTCTAAGAATTGCGTTCATCCAATAAACTATCTTGGCCCAAAACTGCCCAATCATAGGACAGCTCCAAAAACAATGTATGATATCTGCCAAGGTAGCACTGCATCTGGCACAAGGAATATTAACCCCATACCATCTCGATAATTTTGAAATGTCAGTATTTCTAATTTTATGATTTCTAGTTCTGAGATCTAACCTATTTAAGCATATAATAGCTAGCAATGTTTTAACTTTAAATTTTCATAAGGGCTCCTCTCTTATAGAGCATTGTAGCCTGAAGTCACAGAAGGAGATATCCTAATAGCCCTGATACAATAACCTCACAGTGACATATAATGCATAGTCAGCTACCTACCACATCTCACATTGCAAGCACTAGTACTAAGATTTAGCTTCTCCATATGAAAATATTTGTTATATTTAGATAAGTGCCATGCTATAAATGATAGTAAATCTAACTCTGTGATTTCTAGTTTTGAGATTTAACCTATTTTAGTATACAATAGTTTACAATGTATTTGCTCTGATTGAGGTTCTGATCCAGATTACATGTTGTGAGGAACCCGTTTAAATAACACATAGTGCTTCTACCTCCCTACAGCTGCCTATCCTCAGAAATATCCTCCCCTCTATACATACCAGTCAGTATATACCAGGGTTATAATACAATTTATTTATATTATTCTTTAAAACAACCTCCAATTAAAATGTATATATACGAAACAATTGAAATGAATAATTATTCCTAAATTATTAGATTAGTTAAGATTTATATACACATAAAATGTATTAAGTAGAGACTAGCTTTGAATCAACTATGCACGCTTATTCCTTTACAATATTCTATACAACAGATCGTAAAAAAAATATACCTTTAAAATTAAATTTACTCACAATAATCGCCTTAAAATACCACAATAAAATTCCAGAGTATGGACCGTTAGCTTAACAGTATTTAGTTAAACAGATACTTCACCCAAATCTTACTGGATTTCAATAGATTTAAGATAACTTTGAGACAAATATAATTAAGTTATTTAGCCCACAAATGATTCTATATAACTTCAATTAAAAACACCAGAAATTGTATGTATTATTAATGCAAACAGCCAATTTATATGCCAATATATCTGACCTGAAATTATCTCTTATTTAGCTACAATAAGGTAAATTCTAAAATATATATAGCAATAACTGTAATTCATTTATGATATTAAAATACAAAATTCTTTCTAAACATTAATATTAAATACCAGTAAACTTATTTCAATCTAACTAAAGCTTTAGAATATCTTTGATTTAAATATAAAAGTATGAAATAACCTTTTATACGTTACCAGATAAAGCTGAAGTTCACTTCATAAATTAAGAGAGGTATTTTTTGCAATATGGATAAGAAAGTTAGGCCCAGATTTGCTTTATAGAGACAGGATTCCAAGGCAGCAGTTTGTCAGTCAAAATTCAGCAGCAAAGACCCCTTTCTTTCTCCTTGCATGAGGTTATATCACGTGATATACCCCACCCCTTTTTATTCTAATCATTGGTGAATCCTTTTGGAATATGCCCCACGGAGCTTGTCTGTAATAGGTTACTGGGAATACATGGTTATCCGACACCACAATTCCCCTTGGTTGCAATTCTCACACAAACCATCAGATGGCAGCAGACAACCAGAAAAACAGTTTTGCTATCAAATATTGCTACAGTTTATACAATTTACTATGTATCTTTTAATTGTATATTTAATATACTCATTATTTCCTGATATTAAGAAACCTGTCTGGTCACATATCTGTCCCATCTGATATGATTTATCATGTATTTATAGATACTAAACATCAGTATACTTCTAGCATCATACTAGTAAGCAATCTACTGTTAATTATTTTTCTTCACAGAATAATAGCATTCAACATCCTGGCATTGTAGTGTATCTTAATATGAATACAGTATATTTAATGTTTCTAATCATTTTTGAGTGCATGGACTTATGTTTATGACCAATATTCATAGGACATCTTGTTGTCTGAAAAATAAAGAAACAGATGTTGTTATTTTGAAATGAGTCAAACATTTATACATCTATCAATGCAACTATTACAGTAGACATTTATCCAATATAGTATGTTTCAGATCAATACATATACATATACGTTGTTAATATAGTCTGGGTGTGGAGAATGTTAACTTATATGAATTTATACTCAATTCATTTCGTATTTAATATTATCCAAACAGACAATCTCTCAGACTTATCTATCTACATTTACTATACAGCTACTTATTAAGTTCAGCAAATACTTATCTAATATGTTACTGTTAGGCACTGCTTTTTAGATCCACAAACATACATTTTTATACAATACTGAAAATTACACATAAGTTGTACTTTAAAATGAATTTCAAAGATACAATGCAAAGCATGTGTTTCTGCTAGCCAGTACAGATGTGTATCTGAGGTTCAGGGGCAATTAACAGGCTTGTGTTAATACTATATTCTCAGAATTTCTGTTTGCTTATCTGACTTATGTAGAGAATCTTGTCTCCAACATCCCATGATGTATCCTGGCTTGGTTAAGTATCTATCTTCACTAATTGAACAAAATGTTTTCCCTTTGTCTCTCTCTTAGATGTATTGAGCAGTGAGGGGGTCTGTAAATCTATTATCCATTTTGGGGAGGAAACCCATATATGGGCATACACATCTGAGGGTTCCATAATGCTAATATTTACTTTGAAGTGGCTCATTGGTCTTATCTATACAAAGGTCTATACCCTTTGTTCTCTCCTGTGTAATTTTGAATGTTGAGTGGGGAGGATTGAATTTTGATGTGTAGTCAGCAAGGCATCTCATGTCTGACCTCAGAATTGCAATACACAGAATGTATTCAGCGATAAGATGAGCATACTCAAATTTAATATTTGATAGGTTGCATACTTATTTTATCTTATTATATATATATGTATTGACTACTTACATTTACAGATACCCTGACATACCACATGTCCACCTCTCACTCTCCTTACCACTATACTATTACATTCTATGTAGTCCATACTCTTCTCTAACACATTAGTTAAACATGACTTGAGATTTAACTTCTACATGTTTATCTCACATTGTAGACTTCATTATCTTTACACAAACAAAATATAAGACATAGCTCTATATTATATGGTTATAGCTCCTCCATTTCCCTAGCTAAATGCTGTTTCATTATTTGATAATAATTGCCTATACATATTATTCTTCAAGAGAACAATAGTGATATGTGAAGTCACAATCTACATTCAATTTGGTAATTTATGTGTGATAGCAATGTATATGTTATCTCTGTAATTATTGTTTATGGACAAATCTTTTATGTTACATTTTTCCGCAACTTCAATAAAAATTGAATTAAAAAAAAAATACAATTTGCCCTTAGAAATATTAGCGGTTTGCATCTAGGAACTAGTTTATAGATTTCTTGTTTATAAGCATCTCTCATGTTGACAAAGTTATTGTAAATGTAGAAGCATATAAAAAAATGTAAGATTAGAAAACAGGTGTACGGGAAGTCAGTCCTACAAAGGGCAGCAAATGAAAGACTGCTGACTGGAGATAATTCTTGTCCCAGAAGGGCTTCACCTGCCATACTCATGGCTGATGTCTCTCAGGAATCTCTCTGTAACACACCCTCAGTTTCTTCCCTGTGAGTTCGCCCCTGACAAAAACTTAGTATGGATAAGTATAAATCAGTAACATTGACATTAAGAGCTAATGTAACACCAAGTTATTTTAAATCCTGAACAGTTCTATTTGCTGGAGTGCAAATTGTTTTGAACAGATTAGAAGAACTAGGAATCATTTTGCAGATTACCCCAATGCAAATAGGTGTCCCCTATTGTGTATTTTCAAAATAAAAATGAAAAATTCTATCTGGTGATTTTCAGAATGGCATGCAAATGTTTTGTTAGTGTGTGGCACAATGAACCATTGGGTAATGAATTGAGATATGTTGACTAAAGATCCAATGGTAGGCAACGAAGTTAAGATCTACCAAATAATCCTGACATAAAATACAGTAGTAACATAAACTGATGCTAGAACCTTCTCACAAACCTCTGATTTATAACTCTTATAGCCAAAATAGAAGCCAACGTAGACACAGGATTGTTGGCAATCAGAGGGAACATAAAGGAACTTTGGACCACTGAGTGCAAAATGACAAGACAGAAATATCATATGAGTAAGAAATATCCATTGTCATGGAATGTATAGCAGGAAAGTGAGGAAAATGTAAATGGGAAATGCTCTCTATAAACTCAGTAATATTGTTAATTTTATTTATTCTTTATGTTATGTAGCTAGTTCACTATTATTATTTGTTTTTGTTGTAACTTTTTAAAAACGGAAGGAGGTGTGATGTTGGTAACTGTGAATGATTGTTATATTAAGAATTCCTTACACACTGGGAAATAGTTGGAAGTTGATGAGTAAGAGAATGAGATGAGAGTTGAGGATGCCAAAGGGAAGCCAAGAATCAGCAGCCACATTTTAGGAAACAGTGGCCACTGTTTCCTAACCTCTCTGCCAACCTAAACTGATCTTGCACAAACTTTTTCTTTTTCTGTGGCAATTTTGGGCGTACAGGTTCCCTGTCTTAGAACTTATCTGACTAAACTTTCTTAAATATGTCTATAGCAGTCATACTTTGCCATCTAGTGCACTGTAAATATATCCCTACTTGTTATATATGTGTGAGTGTGATAAAAAAACAACTTTAGTTTGCCTTTTTTATGAAAGCAAGGGCATGAAAGGAAACTCTATTTCATTCAGTGGTGCTTTAATTTACAGTCATACTGTAACAAAATACATGTGTGTTAGCAACTGATTTGGGAGGAGCAGATTGCCTTTATTTGCAGCTCTCCAATATTTTCGTAAATGTGTCTATTTATCTAATCTAGGGATATTATTACAGTAAATAGATTTTTGGTTGAGGCGGAGCAAGCTTTGGGACTGAACAGTTGCACATTGACATAGCTCCGGCTATATTTCACAAATAACCTTATATTTGGCCATTCAGCCCAGCCTAATTGATAGTTACAGGATGTCTATCAGCTCATAGATCCAACATTTGAAGTATAAAGGCTAAGGGATAGCGGCAAGTACAGCAACCTTACATAATTCTTTGGTGTCCTTTGCCGAGATCTCTGAGAGCGGCCATTTTCCAGCTAACAAGAAGACTTTGTAGCATAAACAAGAACGAACATACAGGATATTTACTAGCGACAAGGAGTTACTACATCTATAAGAATTGTGGTGCAACTACAACTTCTAACCAGATCTTTATTCAACCTACACAATGACTACCTCGGTAGTCAACGGCAATGTAAGTGACATACTGACGGCGGTAGATCTATGGGAACATGATTTACAGGACCAACTTTCTATCTATTTCCAAGACTTCAGAAGGGAACTTGGCAAAATCCTAACTTTTGTATACCAGATCCCTAAGTTACCGACTGCTGCTAGCTGTGAACCGAAATAGAAGCAGGGTCCTGATCTGGACGCTACAAACTCACCATGCAGTCTGCCCTTCCCTACATTACTAGATTCAACATTCGCTGCCACTCAGAGACGGCGGTGAGTACGCCCTAGTGAAAACCCACTGCTGGAGCTGCTGGAATCTCCAGATGACCTGGGGTAATGGATAATAACAGTTCATGCCTTTTACGTAGCAGAGACCTGCCGCGCAGTACAGATCACATTTCCAGATGACAGTGCATGGCCGATTGACCATGAGCAGGGGGAGCTTAACAGGGTTAGTGAGCACTTTGAGCTAACCTTATCACAGCACCAAGGCAATGCAAGGATACACAAAAAAGGTTCCACACAGGCTTGGCAACTTCTTCTTGGTCAGCAGAAACCTGATATCGATACCAGCAGATTGGTGAAAACATTAGAACGTTGCTCTGTGATCCAGATGATCAATACAGGCTCACAAGACCCCACAGTTTGTCAATTTGCTACACATATTCAGAGTAAAGCTGGAATAGGCTGAACGTTCCTTTAAACATACAATTGGCAGTAGTTTGCTTGATACTGCACTCTGTAGCACTGTTACGAACTGACATAATATTTTACTACCCAAACTGGATCTGCTGATGTCCTTCTTGGCGCTAACTGCTTCAATATATCTAGTTTTATATTACATGATAGTTCATAAGTTAGCAAGTAAATGTTATGTATGTTTTTACTGTTATGGGGGTATTATCTGGGCTGAATTTGCTGCTCGAGTTATGGGGAATCTGCCTCTCTTGGTATCCTGAGAATATTGTGAATTCCTTATATAATGCATAAGTAATAGTTCATCTGTATCCCTTATAACCTATAATATAATCTGCGGTATCTGGGTTGTCAAGTATTTATGTTACATTGAGACCATTCTTTTTTAATTGTGTATTACTTCCCAAAGGACATTACTTAATTCTACACTATGCATGGTCAGTTTATGAAGCTGGACTTTATATCTCCAATTGAATGCTGCTGACTATAAAGGCATTGTTTATTAAGAATTCTTGTGCACTATGACCTAACTGTTCTAGTGTACATTATGCGTTCACATAAATCTATACTATTATGCTATACATGTTTTAAGCAACAGCTGTTTTAGGTTGCTATGTTTTTATGTGCTAAGGTTATATATACTCTGATCATCTCATTCAAGACTTAATGTACAGTGAATTTGCACAACTTTTATTCAGCATGCATGTGCGACCGTTACAGTAAGTGATGTACATCTCTCCCTGAGTTTGGTGGGTCATAGATCTCAGCTTATTGCAATCTTTATTGACATTCTCCATACTATTTATATCTTTAGAACAGCCATTTCATTTCATGTACATTTTTGCTGTAATGTTTCTCTATCTCATGCGCATTTATGTTGTTATGTATTGTAGACAATAGTCTCATGTTGTATCTTCAAAGCTAGGCAAAAGATTGTACTCGGGTCAAATTTAAGGTCTAGACTCTTCAGTATGTCCCACTGAAACAGTTCTTCATATGTCATAGACGAGATTATGTGCCTTGACAGGTACACTAGCTTCCATGACGGCAATAAACATGAGCTTATTGCTTAGGGTACATGTACAGGTTTACTGCATATATATATATACACTGGCGAGACCTAATAATCCAACCCATATCTGCCTTATAATTTAACTTCTATATTAGAGTTATAAATATATGACAGTTTTATAGTCCAGTTTTATAATCCTTGCAATACAAAGTTTGTATCTTCCTTTTATATATCAGTTTGACTCCATATTATGTACCATATGATGCTGAATGTGAGACAATAGGAAAATATTGTGGTCATGACCTTCTATTATGCAATGCATTTGTCTACCAGGACAAGAAAAGTAGTAGATCTTTGTTTCATAATGTGGTTTGGGTCTTGGAATCCACTATGTTTTGTTAATATAACTCACTAAATTCTATCGGCTAGATATACGAGTCTTGCATTATGAGTAAAAAAGCAGTGTTAAGACTCATAACGCTACCGCTGGTATTACGAGTCTTGCAGATTTAGGGGCACCGCACACTTTTTTGGCCTTACCGCAAATCAATTTACGCAAATTGCGTATAGTCTTTTTTCTATGGGACTTCCATAGCGCCGGTATTACGAGCTTGTCCTGGGAGGCCAAAAAGTGAGCAGTACACCCTATCCCGTCAAGATTCGTACCGCATTTTAAAGTTAGTAGTTATGGGTTTTATGCTACAACGCTGTAGCATAAAACTTATAACTAAAGTGCTAAAAAGTACACTAACACCCATAAACTACCTATTAACCCCTAAACCGAGGTCCTCCTGCATCGCAAACACTAAAATAAAATTATTAACCCCTAATCTGCCGCTCCCGACATTGCCGCCACTAGAATAAACATATTAACACCTAAACGGCCGTACTCCCGCCTCGCAAACACTAGTTAAATATTATTAACCCCCTAATCTGCCGCCCCTAACATCGCCGCCACCTACCTACATTTATTAACCCCTAATCTGCCGCCCCCAACATCGCCGCCACTATACTAAATTTATTAACCCCTAAACCGCCGTACTCCCGCATCACAAACATTAGTTAAATATCATTAACCCCTAATCTGCTGCCCCTAACATCGCCGTCGCCTATCTACATTTCTTAACCCCTAATCTGCTGCCCCCAACGTCGCCGCCACTATACTAAATTTATTAACCCCTAAATCTAAGTCTAACCCTAACACCCCCTAACTTAAATATAATTAAAATAAATCTAAATAAAATTTCCTATCATTACCTAAATAAATCCTATTTAAAACTAAATACTTACCTATAAAATAAACCCTAAGCTAACTACAATATAACTAACTAGTCCTAAAGCCCGTTCACATGGGCCATTTTTTGCAGTACAGCGGTCCCACCCCTTGCGCTCTCTCCCTCCCCCCTCACTTTTGCTCTCTCTCCCTCCCCCCTCTCTTTTGCTCTCTCTCTCCCCCTCTCTTTTGAGCACTCTCTCTCCCACCTTTCTTTTGCGCTCTCTCTCTCCCCTCTCTTTTGCGCTCTCTCTCTCCCCTTCTCTTTTGCACTCTCTCTCGCCCCCTCTCTTTTGCGCTCTCTCTCTCACCCTCTCTTTTGTGCTCTCTCTCTCTCCCTCTCTTTTGTGCTCTTTCTCTCTCCCCCTCTCTTTTGCGCTCTCCCCCCCTCTATTTTGCGCTCTCCCCCCTCTCTTTTGCGCTCTCTCCCCCCTCTCTTTTGTGCTCTCTCGCCCCCCTCTCTCTCCCCCCTCTCTTTTGCGCTCTCTCTCCCCCTCTCTTTTGTGCTCTCTCTCCCCCTCTCTTTTGTGCTCTCTCTCTCTCCCCCTCTCTTTTGCGCTCCCCCCCCCCCTCTATTTTGCGCTCTCCCCCCTCTCTTTTGCGCTCTCTCCCCCCTCTCTTTTGTGCTCTCTCTTTCCCCCTCTCTTTTGCGCCCTCTCTTTTGCGCTCTCTTTCTCTCCCCCCCTCTTTTGCGCTCTCTCTCTCCCCCTCTCTTTTGCGCTCTCCCCCCCTCTATTTTGCGCTCTCCCCCCTCTCTTTTGCGCTCTCTCCCCCCTCTCTTTTGTGCTCTCTCGCCCCCCTCTCTCTCCCCCCTCTCTTTTGCGCTCTCTCTCCCCCTCTCTTTTGTGCTCTCTCTCCCCCTCTCTTTTGTGCTCTCTCTCTCTCCCCCTCTCTTTTGCGCTCTCCCCCCCCTCTATTTTGCGCTCTCCCCCCTCTCTTTTGCGCTCTCTCCCCCCTCTCTTTTGTGCTCTCTCTTTCCCCCTCTCTTTTGCGCCCTCTCTTTTGCGCTCTCTTTCTCTCCCCCCCTCTTTTGCGCTCTCTCTCTCCCCCTCTCTTTTGCGCTCTCTCTCCCCCTCTCTTTTGCGCTCTCCCCCTCTCTTTTGCGCTCTCCCCCTCTCTTTTGTGCACTCTCCCCCCTCTCTTTTGCTGTCTCTCTCCCTCTCTTTATCCCCCCTCTCTTTTGAGCTCTCTTTCCCCCCTCTCTTTTCTCTCTCTCCCCCCTCTCTTTTGTGCTCTCTCTCTCTCCCCTCTCTTTCGCGCTCTCTCCCCCTCTCTTTTGCGCTTTCTCTCTCTCCCCTTTCTTTTGCACTCTCTCTCTCTCCCCTCTCTTTCGCGCTCTCTCCCCCTCTCTTTTGCGCTCTCTCCCCCTCTCTTTTGCGCTCTCTCCCCCTCTCTTTTGTGCTCTCTCTCCCCCTCTCTTTTGTGCTCTCTCTCTCTCCCCCTCTCTTTTGCGCTCTCCCCCCCCTCTATTTTGCGCTCTCCCCCCCTCTCTTTTGCGCTCTCTCCCCCCTCTCTTTTGTGCTCTCTCTTTCCCCCTCTCTTTTGCGCCCTCTCTTTTGCGCTCTCTTTCTCTCCCCCCCTCTTTTGCGCTCTCTCTCTCCCCCTCTCTTTTGCGCTCTCCCCCCCTCTATTTTGCGCTCTCCCCCCTCTCTTTTGCGCTCTCTCCCCCCTCTCTTTTGTGCTCTCTCGCCCCCCTCTCTCTCCCCCCTCTCTTTTGCGCTCTCTCTCCCCCTCTCTTTTGTGCTCTCTCTCCCCCTCTCTTTTGTGCTCTCTCTCTCTCCCCCTCTCTTTTGCGCTCTCCCCCCCCTCTATTTTGCGCTCTCCCCCCCTCTCTCTCCCCCCTCTCTTTTGCGCTCTCTCTCCCCCTCTCTTTTGTGCTCTCTCTCCCCCTCTCTTTTGTGCTCTCTCTCTCTCCCCCTCTCTTTTGCGCTCTCCCCCCCCTCTATTTAGCGCTCTCCCCCCTCTCTTTTGCGCTCTCTCCCCCCTCTCTTTTGTGCTCTCTCTTTCCCCCTCTCTTTTGCGCCCTCTCTTTTGCGCTCTCTTTCTCTCCCCCCCTCTTTTGCGCTCTCTCTCCCCCTCTCTTTTGCGCTCTCTCTCCCCCTCTCTTTTGTGCTCTCTCTCCCCCTCTCTTTTGTGCTCTCTCTCTCTCCCCCTCTCTTTTGCGCTCTCCCCCCCCTCTATTTTGCGCTCTCGCCCCCCTCTCTCTCCCCCCTCTCTTTTGCGCTCTCTCTCCCCCTCTCTTTTGTGCTCTCTCTCCCCCTCTCTTTTGTGCTCTCTCTCTCTCCCCCTCTCTTTTGCGCTCTCCCCCCCCCTCTATTTTGCGCTCTCCCCCCTCTCTTTTGCGCTCTCTCCCCCCTCTCTTTTGTGCTCTCTCTTTCCCCCTCTCTTTTGCGCCCTCTCTTTTGCGCTCTCTTTCTCTCCCCCCCTCTTTTGCGCTCTCTCTCTCCCCCTCTCTTTTGCGCTCTCCCCCCCCTCTATTTTGCGCTCTCCCCCCTCTCTTTTGCGCTCTCTCCCCCCTCTCTTTTGTGCTCTCTCGCCCCCCTCTCTCTCCCCCCTCTCTTTTGCGCTCTCTCTCCCCCTCTCTTTTGTGCTCTCTCTCCCCCTCTCTTTTGTGCTCTCTCTCTCTCCCCCTCTCTTTTGCGCTCTCCCCCCCCTCTATTTTGCGCTCTCCCCCCTCTCTTTTGCGCTCTCTCCCCCCTCTCTTTTGTGCTCTCTCTTTCCCCCTCTCTTTTGCGCCCTCTCTTTTGCGCTCTCTTTCTCTCCCCCCCTCTTTTGCGCTCTCTCTCTCCCCCTCTCTTTTGCACTCTCTCTCCCCCTCTCTTTTGCGCTCTCCCCCTCTCTTTTGCGCTCTCCCCCTCTCTTTTGTGCACTCTCCCCCCTCTCTTTTGCTGTCTCTCTCCCTCTCTTTATCCCCCCTCTCTTTTGAGCTCTCTTTCCCCCCTCTCTTTTCTCTCTCTCCCCCCTCTCTTTTGTGCTCTCTCTCTCTCCCCTCTCTTTCGCGCTCTCTCCCCCTCTCTTTTGCGCTTTCTCTCTCTCCCCTTTCTTTTGCACTCTCTCTCTCTCCCCTCTCTTTCGCGCTCTCTCCCCCTCTCTTTTGCGCTCTCTCCCCCTCTCTTTTGCGCTCTCTCCCCCTCTCTTTTGCGTTCTCTCCCCCCTCTTTTGCGCTCTCTCTCTCCCCTCTCTTTTGCAATCTCTCTCCCCTCTCTTTTGCACTCTCTCTCCCCCTTCTTTTGCGCTCTCTCCCCCTTTCTTTTGTGCTCTCTCTCCCCCTTCTCTTTTGCGCTCTCTCCCTCCTCTCTTTTGCGCTCTCTCCCCCCTCTTCTGCACTCTCTCTCTCCCCCCTCTCTTTTGCACTCTCTCTCTCCCCCCTCTCTTTTGCACTCTCTCTCTCCCCCTCTCTTTTGCGCTCTCTCTCTCCCCCTCTATTTTATGCTCTCTCCCCCCTCTCTCTCCCCTCTCTTTTGCGCTCTCTCTCCCCCTCTCTTTTGTGCTCTCTCTCTCCCCTCTCTTTTTCCTCCTCCCCCTTCTCTTTTGCGCTCTCCCCCCCTCTCTTTTGCACTCTCTCTCCCCCTCTCTTTTGCGCTCTCTCTCCCCCTCTCTTATGCGCTCTCCCCCCCTCTCTTTTCCGCTCTCTTTCTCTCCCCCTCTTTGCACTCTCTTTTGTGCACTCTACCCCCTCTCTTTTGCTGTCTCTCTCTTTATCGCCCCTCTTCTGCTCTCTCTCTCCCCCTCTCTTTTGAGCTCTTTCTCTCCCCTCTCTTTTGCGCTCTCTCTCTTCCCCTCTCTTTTGCGCTCTTTTGCGCTCTTTCTTTTTTTCTAAGTGTTATTTGCTCTGATTAAAGTGTTTTCCAAGCTTGCTTGTTACATTACTAGCTTGTTTAACATGTCTGACACCAAGGAAAATCCTTGTTCAATGTGTTTAGAAGCCATTGTAGGACCCCCTCTTAGAATTTGTCCCACTTGCACTGATATGTCTATAAATTATAAAGAGCATATTTTAGCACTTAAAAATATTGCAATTGATGATTCTCAGACAGAAGGAAATGAAGGTTTAACATCTAGCTCTCCCCAAGTGTCACAACCAGTAACGCCCGCACAAGTGACGCCTAGTACCTCTAGTGCGTTGAATTAATTTACTTTACAAGACATGGCCACAGTTATGAATACAACCCTCACAGAGGTTTTATCCAAACTGCCTGGTTTACAAGGAAAGCGTGACAGCTCTGGGTTAAGAGCAAATGCTGAGCCGTCTGACGCTTTAGTAGCCGTATCCGATATACCCTCACAAGGTTCTGAAGTAGGGGTAAGGGATTTGTTATCTGAGGGAGAAATTTCTGATTCAGGAAAGACGCTCCCTCAGACAGATTCTGATATGACGACCTTTAAATTTAAGCTTGAACACCTCCGCTTATTGCTCAGGGAGGTATTTGCGACTCTAGATGATTGTGACCCTATAGTGGTCCCAGAGAAATTGTGTAAAATGGACAAATACTTACTGTTTACACTGATGTTGTTCCAGTCCCTAAGAGGATTGTGAATATTGTTACTAAGGAGTGGGATAGACCAGGTATTCCGTTCGCTCCCCCTCCTATTTTTAAGAAAATGTTTCCCATATCTGACACCATGCGGGACTCGTGGCAGACAGTTCCTAAGGTGGAGGGAGCTATTTCTACTCTGGCTAAGCGTACAACTATACCTATCGAAGACAGTTGTACTTTCAAAGATCCTATGGATAAAAAATTAGAGGGTCTCCTGAAGAAATTTTTTGTTCAGCAAGGTTTTCTTCTCCAACCTATTGCGTCCATTCTTCCTGTAACTACTGCAGCTGCTTTCTGGTTCGAGGCTCTAGAAGAGGCTCTTCTGATGGAGACTCCATTAGAGGATATTATGGACAGAATTAAGGCCCTTAAGTTGGCTAATTCTTTCATTACAGATGCTGCTTTCCAACTGGCTAAATTAGTGGCAAAGAATTCAGGTTTTGCCATTTTAGCACGCAGGGCGTTATGGCTTAAGTCCTGGTCTGCTGATGTGTTGTCAAAATCTAACCTTTTGAACATCCCTTTCAAAGGAAAGACCCTATTCAGGCTTGAACTGAAAGAGATTGTTTCAGACATCACTGAAGGGAAAGGCCATGCCCTCCCTCAGGATAGAACAAATAAAATGAGGACCAAACAAAATAATTTTCGTTCCTTTCGGAACTTCAAGGGTGGTCCCGCTTCAGCTTCCCCTGCTGCAAAGCAAGAGGGGAATTTTGCCCAATCCAAGTCAGTCTGGAGACCTAACCAGGCTTGGAACAAGGGTAAACAGGCCAAGAAGCCTGCAGCTGCCTCTAAGACAGCATGAAGGGGTAGCCCCCTATCCGGGACCAGATCTAGTAGGGGGCAGACTCTCTCTCTTCGCTCAGGCTTGGGCAAGAGATGTTCACGATTCCTGGGCCTTAGAAATTGTGTCCCAGGGATATCTTCTGGACTTCAAAGACTCTCCCCCAAGGGGGAGATTTCACATTTCTCAATTGTCTGCAAACCAGACAAAGAGAGAGGCGTTCTTACACTATGTAGAAGACCTACATACCATGGGAGTAATCCGCCCAGTTCCAAAAGCAGAACAAGGGCTAGGGTTTTACTCAAAACTGTTTGTGGTTGCCAAAAAAGAGGGAACTTTCAGACCAATCTTGGATCTCAAAATTCTAAACAAATTCCTCAGAGTACCATCATTCAAGATGGACACTATTCGGACTATTCTACCGTTGATCCAGGAGGGTCAATATATTACTACCATGGACTTAAAGGATGCGCATCTACACATCCCTATTCACAGAGATCATCATCAATTCCTCAGATTCGCCTATCTGGACAGGCATTACCAGTTCGGGGCCCTTCCCTTCGGGTTGGCCACGGCTCCCAGAATTTTCACAAAGGTGCTAGGGTCCCTTTTGGGGGTTCTAAGACCGCGGGGCATAGCAGTGGCGCCCTATCTAGACGACATCTTGATTCAGGCGTCGACTTTACAGCTAGCCAAGTCTCACACGGAGATCGTGTTGGCTTTTCTGAGATCTCACGGGTGGAAGGTGAACATATAAAAGGAGTTCTCTCTCCCCTCTCACAAGAGTTTCCTTCCTAGGGACTCTTAACCACTTGCTGAGCTCTTCATTCCATTCCTCAGCCATCAGTGGCTCAGTGTATGGAGGTAATCGGACTCATGGTAGTGGCAATGGACATAGTTCCTTTTGCCCGCTTACACCTCAGACCACTGCAACTATGCATGCTCAAACAGTGGAATGGGGATTATGCAGATTTATCTCCTCAACTGCATCTGGACCAGGAGACCAGAGATTCTCTTCTCTGGTGGTTGTCTCAGGACCACCTGTCTCAGGGAATGTGTTTCCGCAGGCCGGAGTGGCTCATAGTAACGATAGATGCCAGCCTGCTAGGCTGGGGTGCAGTCTGGGACTCTCTGAAAGCACAGGGCTTATGGTCTCGGGAGGAAACTCTACTCCTGATAAACATTCTAGAACTGAGAGCAATATTCAATGCGCTCCAGGCGTGGCCTCAGCTAGCTGCGGCCAAATTCATCAGATTTCAGTCGGACAACATCACGACTGTAGCTTATATCAATCATCAAGGAGGAACACGCAGTTCTCTAGCGATGATGGAGGTAACCAAAATAATCCAATGGACGGAGGATCACTCTTGTCATATCTCAGCAATCCATATCCCAGGGGTAGAGAACTGGGAGGCGGATTTCCTAAGTCGTCAGACTTTTCATACGGGGGAGTGGGAGCTCCTTCCGGAGGTATTTGCCCAGCTGACTCAGCTATGGGGCACACCAGAATTGCATCTGATGGCGTCCCGTCAGAATGCCAAACTTCCTCGTTACGGGTCCAGGTCCCGGGATCGCCAGGCGGTACTAATAGATGCTCTAGCAGTGCCCTGGTCCTTTAATCTGGCCTATGTATTTCCACCGTTTCCTCTCCTCCCACATCTGGTTGCCAGAATCAAGCAGGAGAGAGCTTCAGTGATTCTGATAGCACCTGCGTCACGCAGGACTTGGTATGCAGACCTAGTGGACATGTCATCGGTTCCACCGTGGACTCTGCCAATGAGGCAGGACCTTCTAATCCAAGGTCCTTTCACGCATCCAAATCTAATTTCTCTGCGTCTGACTGCTTGGAGATTTAACGCCTGATTCTATCAAAGCGTGGTTTCTCTGAGTCGGTCATTGATACCCTGATTCAAGCTAGAAAGCCTGTCACCAGGAAGATTTATCATAAGATTTGGCGCAAATATTTTTATTGGTGTGAATCCAAGGGTTACTCATGGAGTAAGATTAGGATTCCTAGAATATTGTCTTTTCTCCAAGAAGGATTGGAAAAGGGATTATCAGATAGTTCCTTAAAAGGACAAATATCTGCTTTGTCTATTCTTTTACACAAACGTCTGGCAGATGTCCCAGACGTTCAAGCATTTAGTCAGGCCTTGGTCAGGATCAAGCCTGTATTTAAACCTGTTACTCCACCATGGAGCCTAAACTTAGTTCTTAAAGTTCTTCAAGGGGTTCCGTTTGAACCTATGCATTCCATAGATATTAAGCTTCTATCTTGGAAAGTTTTGTTTTTAGTAGCTATCTCTTCGGCTCAAAGAGTTTCTGAGTTATCTGCTTTACAGTGTGACTCACCTTACTTTGTTTTCCATGCAGATAAGGTGGTTTTGCGTACCAAAACTGGGTTTCTTCCTAAGGTTGTTTCTAATAGGAATATCAATCAGGAGATTGTTGTTCCTTCACTGTGTCCTAATCCTTCATCAAAGAACGTCTATTGCACAATCTTGATGTGGTTCGTGCTTTAAAGTTCTACTTACAAGCAACTAAAGATTTCCGTCAAACATCTTCATTGTTTGTTGTTTATTCTGGTAAACGGAGAGGTCAAAAGGCTATGGCTACCTCTCTTTCCTTTTGGCTGAAAAGCATCATCCGTTTGGCTTATGAGACTGCTGGCCAGCAGCCTCCTGAAAGAATTACTGCTCATTCTACTAGAGCAGTGGCTTCCACATGGGCTTTTAAAAATGAGGCTTCTGTTGAACAGACTTGGTCTTCGCTTCATACTTTTTCCAAATTTTACAAATTCGATACTTTTGCTTCTTCTGAGGCTATTTTTGGGAGAAAGGTTCTACAAGCAGTGGTGCCTTCAGTTTAAGGTACCTGTCTTGTCCCTTCCTTCATCCGTGTCCTAAAGCTTTGGTATTGGTATCCACAAGTATGGATGAATCCGTGGACTCGATACATCTTAAAAGAGAAAATATAATTTATGCTTACCTGATAAATTTATTTCTCTTGTGATGTATCGAGTCCACGACCCGCCCTGTTTATTTAAGACAGGCAGTATATTTTTATTTAAAAAACTTCAGTCACCACTGCACCATATAGTTTCTCCTTTTTCTTCCTAGCCTTCGGTCCAATGACTGGGGGGTGGAGCTAAGGGAGGAGCTATATAGACAGCTCTGCTGTGGGTGCTCTCTTTGCCACTTCCTGTAAGGAAGGAGAATATTCCACAAGTATGGATAAATCCGTGGACTCGATACATCACAAGAGAAATAAATTTATCAGGTATTTTGCTCTCTCTTGCTCTCTCTCCCCCCTCTCTTTTGCGCTCTCTCCCCCCTCTCTTTTGCGCTCACTCCCCCCTCTCTTTTGCGCTCACTCCCCCCTCTCTTTTGTGCTCTCTCTCTCCCCCCTCTTTTGCGCTCTCTCCCCCCTCTCTTTTGCGCTCTCTCTCCCCCCTCTCTTTTGCGCTCTCTCCCACCCTCTCTTTTGCACTCTCTCTCTCCCCACTCTCTTTTGTGCTCTCTCTCTTCCACCCTCTCTTTTTTGCTCTCTTTCTCCTCCCTCTCTTTTGCTCTCTCTCTCTCTCTCTCTCCCTCCCCGCTCTCTCTCCCCCCCTCCCCGCTCTCTCTCCCCCTCCCCCCTCTCTCTCCCCCTCCCCCCCCCTCTCTCCCCTCCCCCCCCTCTCTCCCCTCCCCCCACTCTCTCTACCCCCCTCCACGCTGTCTCTCCCCCTCCGCCCCCCCCCCCCCCCTCTCTCCCCCTCCCCCCTCTCTCCCTCTCTCTCCCCTCTCTCTCTCCCCTCTCTTTTTATCTCTTCCCCCTCTCTATCTCTCTCCTCTTTATCTTGAGAGCGACTGCGCCCGACCACGCCCCCTTCATGCCCGGGCCACACCCCATTCACGGCCCTTCATGCCCGGCCACGCCCCCATCACAGCCATTCACGCCCCTTCATATCCAGCCACGCCCCCTGATCACGCCTGGCCACGCCAACCTCTGCTGAAGATCAGGTAGGGATCGCAAAGGCCAGGTGTGTTTGTCCTTGTGCTGTCTCTACTGCGCATGACAGCTTCGGACAAACACACTTGGTCTTTTATATAATAGGATAGTTATATTGTATCTAAGGGTTTAATTTTATTTCACAGGCAAGTTTGTATTTATTTTAACTAGGTAGAATAGTTACTACATAGTTATTAACTATTTAATAACTACCTAGCTAAATTAAATACAAATTGACCTGTAAAATAAAACCTAACCTGTCTTACACTAACACCTAACCTAACACTACAAATAAATAAATTCCCTAAATTAAATACAATTAACTAAATTCAATACAATTAGCTTAATTACAAAAAAAAAAAACCCACTAAATTACAGAAAATAAAAACAAATTCCAAGATCTTTAAACTAATTACTCCTAATCTAATAGCCCTATCAAAATAAAAAAAGACCACCCAAAAAAAAAAAAACCTAGCCTAAACTAAACTACCAATACCCCTTAAAAGGGCCTTTTGCGGTGCATTGCCCCAAAGAAATCAGCTCTTTTACCTGTAAAAAAAATACAAACAACCCCCCAACAGTAAAACCCACCACCCACACAAACAACCCCCAAGGCATTTAGCTCTGTTGCGGCCCAAACCCCTAATCTAAAAATAAAACCCACCCAATACACCCTTAAAGGACCAGTCAATACATTAGATTTGCATAATCAACAAATGCAAGATAACAAGACAATGCAATAGCACTTAGTCTGAACTTCAAATGAGTAGTAGATTTTTTTATAACAAATTTCAAAGTTATGTATATTTCCACTCCCCTTGTACCATGTGATGGCAATCAGCTAATCACAAATGCATATACGTATAGTCTGTGAATTCTTGCACATGCTCAGTAGGATCTGGTGACTCAAAAATTGTAGATATAAAAGACCGTGCACATTTTTTTTAATGCAAGTAAATTGGAAAGTTGTTTAAAATTACATGCTGTATCTGAATCATGAAAATTTAATTTAACCTGAGTGTCCCTTTAAAAAAAATCCTACTACTAACCCCGGAAGATCCACTTACAGTTTTGAAGAGCCGACATCCATCCTCAACAAAGCCAGGAGAAGTCTTCATCCAAACGGCAAGATGTCCTCAACGAAGCCGGAAGAAGTGGTCCTCCAGACGGCAGAAGTCTTCAGCCAGACGGCATCTTCTATCTTCATCCTTCCGACGCGGAGTGGCTCCATCTTCAAGACATCCAGCGCGGAGCATCCTCTTCAATCGACGGCTTCTTCTGGAATGAAGGTTCCTTTAAATGACATCATCCAAGATGGGGTCCCTTAGATTCCGATTGGCTGATAGAATTCTATCAGCCAATCGGAATTAAGGCTGAAAAAAATCTATTGGCTGATGCAATCAGCCAATAGGATTGAACTTTAATCCTATTGGCTGATCCAATCAGCCAATAGGAATGAGCTCGCATTCTATTGGCTGATTGGAACAGCCAATAGAATGCAAGCTCAATCCTATTGGCTGATTGGATCAGCCAATAGGATATTTTCAACCTTAATTCCGATTGACTGATAGAATTCTATCAGCCAATCAGAATCTAAGGGTTGGAACAGCCAATAGAATGCAAGCTCAATCCTATTGGCTGATTGGATCAGCCAATAGGATTTTTTCAACCTTAATTCCGATTGGCTGATAGAATTCTATCAGCCAATCGGAATCTAAGGGGCGCCATCTTTGATGACGTAATTTAAAGGCACCTTCATTCCAGAAGAAGCCGTCGATTGAAGAGGATGCTCCGCGCCAGATGTCTTGAAGATGGAGCCGCTCCGCATCGAAAGGATGAAGATAGAAGATGCCGTCTGGGTGAAGACTTCTGCGTGTCTGGAGGACCACTTCTGCTGGCTTCGTTGAGGATATCTTGCTGCTTGGATGAAAACTTCTCCTGGCTTCGTTGAGGATGGATGTCGGCTCTTCAAAACTGTAAGTGGATCTTCGGGGGTTAGTGTTAGGATTTTTTAAGGGTGTATTGGATGGGTTTTATTTTTAGATTAGGGGTTTGGACCGCAGTAGAACTAAATGCCCTTTTAAGGACAATGCCCATCCAAATGCTCTTTTCAGGGCAATGGGGAGCTTAGGTTTGTTTAGTTAGGGTTTTATTTGGAGGGTTGGTTGTGTGGGTGGTGGGTTTTACTGTTGGGAGGGTTGTTTGTATTTTTTTGGGGCAATGCCCCGCAAAAGGCCCTTTTAAGGGCTATTGGTTGTTTAGTTTAGGCTAGGGGTTTTTTTTTATTTTGGGTGGGCTTTTTTATTTTGATAGGGCTATTAGTTTAGGTGTACTTAGTTTAAAGATCTTGTAATTTGTTTTTTATTTTCTGTAATTTAGTGTTTGTTTTTGTAATTCAGCTAATTGTATTGAATTTAGTTAATTGTATTTAATTTAGGGAATTTATTTAATTGTAGGTTTAGGTGTTAGTGTAAGACAGGTTAGGTTTTATTTTACAGGTCAATTTGTATTTATTTTAGCTAGGTAGTTCTTAAATAGTTAATAACTATTTAGTAACTATTCTACCTAGTTAAAATAAATACAAACTTGCCTATAAAATAAAAATAAAACCTAAGCTAGATACAATGTAACTATTAGTTATATTGTAGCTAGCTTAGGGTTTATTTTATATGTAAATATTTAGTTTTAAATAGGAATTATTTAGGTAATGATAGTAAATTTTATTTTGATTTATTTTAATTTTATGTAAGTTATGGGGTGTTAGGGTTAGGGTTAGACTTAGATTTAGGGGTTGAAAAATTTAGTATAGTGGCAGCGACGTTGGGGCGGCAGATTAGGGGTTAATAAATGTAGATAGGTGGTGGCGATGTTAGGGACAGCAGATTAGGGGTTAATAATATTTAACTAGTGTTTGCAATGCGGGAGTGCAGTGGTTTAGGGGTTAATATGTTTATTATAGTGGCGGCGACATTGGGGGCGGCAGATTAGGGGTTAATAAGTGTAGGTAGGTTGCGGCAACATTGGGGGCGGGAGATTATGGGTTAATAAATATAATGTAGGTGTCGGCGATGTTGGGGGCAGCAGATTAGGGGTTAATAAGTATAATGTAAGTGTCGACGATGTCCGGAGCGGCAGATTAGGGGTTAATAAGTATAATGCAGGTGTCGGCAATGTCGGGGCGGCAGATTAGGGGTTAATAAGTGTAAGATTAGGGGTGTTTAGACTCAGGGTTCATGTTAGGGTGTTAGGTGTAAACATAAATTTATTTTCCCCATAGGAATCAATGGGGCTGCGTTACGGAGCTTTACGCTGCTTAATTGGGGAAATCGTGCATTAGAACGTACAACCAGCTCACCGCTGACTTAAGCAGCGCTGGTATTGGAGTGCGGTATGGAGCTAATTTTGCTCTACACTCACTTCTTGCCTTTTAACGCCAGGTTTGTAAAAACCTGTAATACCAGCGCTGTAGGAAAGTGAGCGGTGAGAATAACGTGCAAGTTAGCAATGCACCCCTCATAACGCAAAACTCGTAATCTAGCCGTATATCTTCCATAGTACTACTCACCAAATCCTAAGATATTGGGGTAGCATAATAAGTTCCAGGCAATACTATACATAGGTGGATATAGTGTACATAATCCTTATCAGTTAACTTTCCCCTCCCCCCCCACAAGGAAATCGCTTGCAAAAGTAAACATGGGAAAATGCATCCCTCAAAAACCCTATCATTACCTTTTTCTCATATCCCCCCAAACTCCTCTTTAGCTAAATGTATCTCTTCGGAGATCCGTGAGAGGTCTTCTTCTATTATTTGGGGACAATAATTAGCCAATTGACTTAGTATCTGCCACGGGGAGATTTCAATCTCTATTAAAAAAAACAAAAAAATGAGGCACTGTCAGATAAGCTCTGTTTTTCCATTCAGATTGTGATGTTTTGAGTCATTTTTATAGTTTATTTTATTGGGTTGTCTCGTAACGACCCTTACAGAGTTCTGTATCTTGTTTTCTATTTATCAATCCATGACATATGTTCATTGCGATACATGCCAAACCTACAAATTGTATTATATTGAATATCTGTATTTCTTGTTTTGCCTCAATAAAAATTATTTTAAAAATAATCATTAATTTTTGGAGAGATTTCTTACAAGCCAAACCTGAGGTTACTCATCCAGATACCAGACTATTTGCTGAAAGCAATCAAAGAAACCAATAAAATATAACATCTAACATAAATGCAGGATTCATCCGTTACTGTGATTCATGGAATGCATATTGTGCAACAACTCTACACACATGCATTGGAAAATTTTCCAAGTTATTTGATGGATCCTGAAAGTGGAGCACAATACAGACCACTGAGATTTTGTGGGGATGTACTAACAGGGAAAATTAAATGCACAACTCCATTTGAAATCATATTTATAAAAATTGTTATAATGGCAACAGGTGATGCTTTTGAGATTATTAGAAAATAAGGATTTCTGCCCTCTGGAGATTAAACATTAGCAGCTGTTCAGAACATAACATTTGCATCAGTTCATTACTTTTAGTATCTATTATTTTAGTTTTATCTTTTTATGAATATTTATTTAGATTACAAATCGAAACAGAATCGAACCAGGAGTTTTAAAATGAAGGGACATAAATAGATAATTGTAATTGATTGATAAATAGTAATTGATTTTGACTGATTAACTATTTATGTCCCTTCATACAATGAAGGGACATAAATAGATAATTGTAATTGATTGATAAATAGTAATTGATTTTGACTGATTAACTATTTATGTCCCTTCATTGCAATACTCCTGATTTGATAATATTTAGATATGGATTTTATTTATACAGCTCTGAATATGTTGAACAAACACATTCTGTTTACTTTGGGTTACTATGGCAACATATGATTTGGCTGTAATTTTCACAGGGGGAGGGGATAATAGGCCTTTTTAAGTTTGTGTTTACCTGCAATTCTGGTTGGTCTGAGGAAGGGGAGACTATCCCCAAAATGTCACCTTTAATAAAGGATTGCTGAATATTGGGAAAAAATCCAGCCAGCGAGTGCAGTCTGTATTGCTTTATATATATATATATATATATATATATATATACACAGGTATATATATATATATATATATATATATATATATTAGCCCTTTTGGTGTCAAATACATGGTCATATACTATATAATTGCAACAATATTATTGTGCTATAAGGCCTTCAAGGTCTCGTGTGAATAAATGGTTAAATCCCAAAACAGATTATGTTGCCTGTATGCTCCCAGATCTGGTAAATTACTTGGTGTGGATTATAAACAAACAATAATGTTGCAGCGGTGACAAACCGCTAAAGCCAAAGCCAAATATGTGACTTCAGTGGGATAACTCACTATCCAGTTCGACCGGAGGGGCCTTAGACCTCAAACTTCTCAAACTCCTGTTCAGTGGCACGTCCTCGTTCCTCCTATTCGGCCGTTACTCCTATGGCTTAAACATCACAAGCACATGGCGTAGAATGATCCAATCACTGCTCAGAAGACAGGAAGCTGCAAACTGGACTGTGTGGGCAACGCTCCGTGATTGGTTCTCAGTTACCGGCACCAAGTACTGTTTCAAAAAAGTCTGTGAACCAATTCTTTTAAATAAAACATAACTTTTATTTTCTTGGATAAAATTTCCACATTATGAAGAGCCTAATGGTGGTAAACAACAGCAATGCTTGGCTTGCATATTTCGGCCGTAGCCTTAGTAAATATTTCTATTAATATTTTTATGAATCATGTTTAAATAAGTGTGTCATGAGATGCAGGACATATGCAGGACACAGCAATGATGGTACAACTCTATTTTATTACAGAGCATAGCAATACACATCCAGACAGGTTGATTGTACTAAACTAACTGCGACACAGACACCGGACCTAAGCCCCGCCCACATGCTAGTGACATCACATCCTGCTATCATCACATCTTCCCCTTTTTCAAAGGCAAAGCATACATTTGCATATATTAAATAACAAGGTACACCAACAGGGTATACAACAACATTTTGTTTTAGAACATTATAAAAACAGATAGATTAGAAAACATGAACAAATAAATTACATCCTGACTTGGACATCGGGGTAGACTACCCTAGTCCACAGTGACCATGGGATTATTCTGCCCATACTTCCGGTCACTGTTCTAGCTAAAGTCAGTCCCTGTATCGGGCCGGAAGCCTCACCACTCTTCCGCTTGATGTAACTTTGCATGAACTGTCCTCTGATACAGAAGATGGTGAACAAGAGTCTGCTGGAGGCAAAGATATATCCCCGCTATGATCTTGCTGAGGGGAAGGCACCTCTCTCAGAACAGGAGATCCCACCGGCGGTGGTACTGAGGTATCCGGTTCCAGACTCTCAGGTACAGGCTGAAGATGTCTTCGGTTACGGCGTGTAACCGTCCCTCCCTCTGTAAGGACTGTGTAAGACCTTGGTTCTGGAGAGCGGCCCACTACCGTAGCAGGCGTCTTCCATTTCTTCTCATCATCCAGTTTAATTCTGACACTTTGGCCCGCTTTCAGTTCCTGTAAAGGCCTGACAGAATGTCTCCTGTCGTAGAAGAAACGATAACCCTTTTTGGCCTCTTCATCCCTCCTAAGGACTTCGTCCCGAGGAACAGGGCCAGGCGGCTTGAAGACACCCACTGAGGGTAAAGTGGTGCGAATCTGGCGTCCTAGCATCAGCTGTGCCGGGCTAAACCCGGTGGCTTGAATGGGCGTCGCCCTGTATGACAAGAGGGCTAGGTACGGTTCAGATTGCTTTAGGATGAATTTTGTTGTTTGAACTGCCCTTTCAGCCATTCCGTTGGCCTGCGGATAATGTGGACTTGACGTGGAATGTACAAAATCATATTCCCTGCTGAAAGCACTGAACTCTGTAGAAGCGAACTGCATGCCATTATCACTCACCAGCTCCATAGGAATGCCCCAGCGGGCGAACAAGCTCTTCAGGCGAATGATAACGGCCTGACTTGTGATATCATTCAGGGGTGCTATTTCCAAATACCTGGAATAGTAGTCGATAACAACAAGAAACTTTTTCCCGTGCAGTTCGCACAAATCAGCAGCTATTTTCTGCCACGGCCCCGCAGGCAGCGGAGTAGACATTAAGGGCTCCCTTCTCTGAGTAGGCCGGCGTTCCCGGCAAAAGGCACATTTAGACACGTGATTTGCAATGTCGGAGCTGATCCCAGGCCACCACACAGCTGTAGCTGCTCTTTCTCTGCACTTTGTAATGCCTAAGTGGCCATCATGAATCCTGTTTAACATCTCCTTCCTCATGCTGACAGGAATTACAATACGGTCTTGGAACAGCACCAACCCCTCCAGCTCCGTGAGCTGCGACCTCTCTGGCTGGTAAGCATTTAAAGACATCCAGGCTGCCCGGCTCTCGGGCCAGCCATCTCTTATGTACCTTATAACTTCTTGCAGATCTGTGTCCAAATATGTCTCTTTCTTTATCTCTTCCAGTTTCCTTGAAGAAATGGACTTAGAGGCCAGAACTGAATCAACATACACTTTTACATCCGATTCTGTAGAGGATTCTTCAGCAGCAGCCAGCGGGAGCCTGGACAGTGTATCTGCCACAACCAGCTGCTTCCCCGGCACATGCACTGCCTGAACATTGAACCTGAGCAGTCTCATTAAAAGTCTCTGGCATCTCAAGGGTGTTTTGTCGATGTCATAAGAATTGATAAGAGGGACTAGCGGTTTGTGGTCAGTTTCCAGACTAAATTTCTCCAAACCCACTAGATAACGCTGAAAGCGTTCACAGGCCCAAACTGCAGCCAGGCACTCTTTCTCAATTTGAGCGTATTTTGACTCCGCAGCCGTCAGTGTGCGGGAACAGTAGGCGATGGGCTGTAGTTTGTTGTCATTCAGCTGCAGGAGTGCAGCCCCCAACCCATAACTGCTTGCATCAGCACTAACCACAGTCTTTTTTGAAGGGTCGTAGAACCCCAGCACTGGGGCAGACCCCAGTAGGGACTTAGCATGCAGGAACGCTTTTTCTTGTGAGGGTCCCCAGACCCAGGCAACATCTTTCTTAAGCAACTCCGTGATAGGGTGCAAAACTGTAGATAAATCTGGAAGAAACTTGCCCACGTAATTTACTAGGCCCAATATCTGTCTCAGCTCATGTACATCAGAAGGGCTTTTCATCTGTTCGATAGCCCGAATTTTCTCGGGGTCCGGCTTGATGCCATCCCCGTTGATGATATGCCCAAAGTAGCATAATTCAGTTTTCCTAAAATGACATTTTTCTTTATTCAGCTTCAGCCCAGACTCTTTGATAGCCTGCAGCACACAACTCAAACGCTGATCATGCTCCTCCACTGTAGACCCATACACTAGAATGTCGTCCATGACGACTGCTGTGCCCACGTGGCCACTCAGGAGAGAACTCATTTCCCTCTGAAAGATCTCAGGAGCGGAGGATATCCCAAAGGGAAGTCTGCAGAAACAGAACCGACCTACCGGAGTGATAAAGGTAGTCAGTTTGCGGCACTTTGGATCCAGGGGGATCTGCCAAAAGCCGTTAGAAGCGTCTAATGTGGAAAAGAACTTCGCCCCAGCCAACTTCGGGGCTATATCTTCCAGTGTCGGCAGCACAAATCTCTCCCTCTTCACTGCCTCATTCAACCTTTTCAGGTCCACACAGATGCGCACCTTTCCGTTTTTCTTTGCAACTGGAACAATGGGGGCACACCAATCAGTTGCTTCAACAACCTCTTCAATAACCCCCATAGACTTCATGCGCATGAGCTCTTTCTCCACTTGAGGCATGAGCGGGAACGGAATTCTACGAGGAGTAGAAATACTGTACGGGACTGCGTCACTTTTAAGTGCTATACGGACAGGTTTGCAGCTCAGTAGGCCCAACTCGCCAAACATATCTTCAGAGATCTCATTCACTCTGGCCACGAGGCCCAAGTCACAGGCTGCTTTTCTGCTCAATAAACTGTTAATACACTGACCTCGGATCACATGCACCCACATGGTGAACTTCCTTTGTTTGTACTCACAGCTGGCAAGAAATTTCCCCACACAATCAATGCGGCCACCAGGACTATGAACATTTGTAGTAACCTTCGCCAGCTGGGGCTGTCGAGGCAGTCTCATAAATTCAGCAAAAGACATTACAGTGATATCTGCTCCTGTGTCAATCTTAAAATCAACATTGGTTCCCATTACAGTAAAGGTAACTTTCCAATCTTCCTCTGAGCTTGTCCGTTCCACAACAGACCCCACAAAAGACACTTCCTGACCCTCCTGGTCACTGTCCACCTGCATCTCCTTAATGTATTCAGTTTTACACACCACTTCAAAATGGCCTATTCTGTTACATTTTCTGCATCTTTTATCTCTGGCCGGGCATATAGCACTCTGATCATGAGCCCGGTAGCACCGTGTGCATCGGCCATGTTGCGCCCATCCACTTCTAGGCCTTTCCAGTACTTTAGATCTACCGCTCACACTGTGCCTTTCACTAGTAATTTTCCTAGACTGTTGCACTTCATCCACAATACTCTCAGACCTCAGATCAGCACTTTGCTTTTTCACCAGTTCACTCTGGCGGGCCATCCTAATAGCCCCGTCTAATGTTAAATCAGGCTCTAACTGCAGCTTCAGGGAGACTTCAGCATCTGCAATTCCAATAACTATTCTGTCTCTGATTTGCTCTTCTTTAGCAACACCAAACTCACAGAATTCAGCTAATTCATACAGGCTGCGCAAAAATGACTCCACAGATTCTCCCACACGCTGATTACGTTTGTGAAAACAAGCTCTCTCATGAATCACATTTCTTTTGGGCACAAAGTGGGCACTGAGTTTATCCATAACTATATCAAAGTTAACTTCTTCCCCTTCTTGGAAAGTAAAAGCATTGAACACTGGCTCTACATCTTTCCCCATAGAGTATAAAAGAGAATTAACTTGTACTTCACCACTCTCCTTGTTCAGTTTGGATGCAATCCTGAAGCGCTGAAACCGCTGACGCCATGTGGGCCAAGCTGCAGGCTGAGAAAAGTCAAAAGGCTCAGGTGGGGTAAACTTTGACATCGTCATCATCAGAAACAGAAGCGTAGTCCAGAACTTCTGACACCATGTCATGAGATGCAGGACATATGCAGGACACAGCAATGATGGTACAACTCTATTTTATTACAGAGCATAGCAATACACATCCAGACAGGTTGATTGTACTAAACTAACTGCGACACAGACACCGGACCTAAGCCCCGCCCACATGCTAGTGACATCACATCCTGCTATCATCACAAAGTGTATCTATTTATTTTAATGTATTTATGTTGTGTTTGGTGCAACTTTTATCTTAGCTCTAAACCTTTATGCCAGGTCTTCAATCGCTCTAACCCAAAGCGCGTTAAAATCGATTGCACTTAAGGGAACGCGTTTACTTTCAACTTGTATTACGTGCGCAAATTCACACGCCTATGTTATTACTATATCTTGCATAGTAAATTTAGCATGCCACTTGTCATCTATCCCTAAATATTCAATATTGTTAAAGTCAAGAATAACTATAGCTTATAAAGAAATATTCCATATGCAAAAACTTCTAAGTGCAAACTAAATCCAATACCAGTATCATTCCTCTTAGTATATATCAGTAATTAAGCATTGCATTGCACAACATGTGTATACAAATGAATGTTTAAAAAAGGGTTAAAACTCCTAATTATTTTCTAAGATAAATTACAGGAAAAAGTGGGAAAAATAAGAAAATAATTAAACATAATGTACATATTTTTGCCATGCCTAATGTGCTTTTGGGAATTTTAATTTAGTGTTTAAAAAGCCATACAGTTATAATGTGCCTAACTTATAGACTATAATAGTTCTTGTTTTCTGAATACTGGAGTTTTATCTCCCCACCAGGGGCAGCAATCTGATTTTGTTGATGTGTGAGCCTCTACACTAATGTTAAACATTCCAAATTATATATTATTTTTTTCCAGTGCACTTTAATTTCCTCTGCAGTATTATTTATAGCTTTATAAATCAATGTTATAGTTTTCAGAATTTGCTTATGAATCTCTTTCTTGGATATCTATATGGTCAATGTTGTTGCCAGACTGCCATAGAGATACAGAAAGCGATTAGCAAATTGGTCATCTACATACATAATTTAATATAACTTAAATAGGAAACATTGACTTTTTCTTCCTGTATCAACAACAAATGGCATATTTATGTAACCTATATTTATAGAACATAATCTCAACACCATTTCATTACTCAGTGGATTTTTTAGTTCAAACATACTATTCTGGGGCATCATCAGCTGAAACATCTGTGCTGACCTGGGATTTACAGTCCTGGCAACATTACACTTATAGTTTTACCTTTCTCTTTGACATTCACATAGATATAAACTGAAATGAGGATACAGTGAGTCAAGGCAGATGTTATTTTTTGAGGGAGGAGATGTAACACTATTAAGAAATAATCAGCAATAGCATATACATAAGGTAAAATCTTAATGTAAATTTGCATAATTCACTTTTGGAATTTGTATATGAATCTAACGTAACCAGAATTAAAGGGATACTAAAACCAATTTTTTTCTTTTATGATTCAAATAGAGCAGCAATTTTAAGCAACTTTCTTATTTACTCCTAATATCAATTTTTATTCGTTCTCTTGCTATCTTTATTTAAAAAGTAGGAATTTAAAGCTTAGGAGCTAGCCTATTTTAGGTTCAGCACCATGGATAGTGCTTGCTTATTGGTGGATACAGTTAGCAAACCAATAAGCAAGCATAACCCAGGTTCTCAACAGACACTGTAACACCAAAACATGATAACTACGACCCCCCAATCAACAAGTGCTAAAAATCATAACCATGGTCCTAGTATTAATTATTAAACCCCAAAATATTAACCCATGACCATAAAAATTAACCCAACTTAAAAATTACCCCCTTTAAATATTAACCTACCTTAAAGTGATGGTACATTTTAGAAGTGAATATGCGCTAAAAGATAGTTTTATTTTGTGCATTATTCTACTAACATAATCCACCCACCGCAAAACAGTTTTTTTTTCATGAAGTGACATTTAAATTTCTTATCCAATAGCTGTGCTAGCCATACGGTTAAGCCCTGCTATTATATACAGTAGACTTAAAGTGATGGTAAACTCTCCCCTTTTTAAATCAGATCCGGAATATTAGTGATATTTTAGATGGAGTTTAATTCATCAGTTGTAATGAAAATGCTCTATAACTTGCTTTTTAATATAGTTATGAAATTCAAATTCCCCACGCTCCTCCTCCCACTTCAAAAGTCAATTTTTCAGAGAGCTAATGGTTTGAATTGTTCGCCAATCAGCGCTATAGCTACAACAAAAGTGCCATATGGGGAGAGCGCTGATTGGAGAACAAGTTAAACCTTTAGCTCACATAAAAAGTGGCGGTGGAACAGTTTTTTTTAATTTTATGTCTATGTTAAAAAGTAAGTTACAGCACATCTTTGTTACAACTGATGAATTAAAATCCATCTAAAATATCACTAACATTACGTATCTGATTTTAAAAAGGGGAGAGTTTACCATCACTTTAAGACAAACTGAGCGTGTATCTCTATTTTGATAGGAGAGAATCAGTGTGTGAGTAGTAATTGAAGAGCTGTGGGTGTTTGCTGCTATTACTGAGCATTGTCTTCTACATATAAAGCTCTCACTACAGGTTACCTGCAGACACTGCTATCATATAGGGCTCAAAACATATACACACTCCTGAGCCTACCTCAGTATGCCATCATGAAAAAGAATCAACAGAAGACAGAAACAGAACAGGAATATGTAATTTTGATAACAGAAGTACATTGGAAAGTTGTTGTTTTTTTAAATTGTATGCTCGCTCTGAATCATGAAATTTTAAATTGTGGTTTACTGAATTTCAATTCTAAATGATATTCCTTTATTACTCAATACCACATTTCAGCATACTTCCTGATTTAGTAAGATTTTCATTTGTAGCGAGATGGGGGGAGAGAGAACGAGGGAACTACAATAATTACTTTTTTTTTGCTGGTTACATTTATAAATAAGTTCAAAGTATTAGCTCTTTGGGGGTGTTACTAGAAATATTTTCATGTACATGGATATTTATTTATGTAACCATTTTATGTGCTTAACTTATGTATATGAAAAAGAGAGGGAGAAGAAACGTCTTGGCAATTACTGAAAATGACAGAAGGAATATTACTGCTGGTATTTCTGCAAGAATCTTTTTATGTTTGTTTATTACCCACATATAAATATGTATTTATGGCACAGGTTGATCTGTTATGTTGCCATAACAGTCAGATATGAGATATTATTATCTGAGGAGATGGATGAATATTATGTATTTGTGCCTTTTTTTGTTGTTGCTCCTTCTGTTTTAATTTTTGTTGGTTTCTCTGCTATCGTGTTATATGTGTAAACAACAATAAAAAGTATGTTTAAAAAAAAAAATATATATTTTGTAGCATTTTGTGTTCAGTTTTCATGGTACTGCATAAAGTTAGTATTGTCATTTGTCAAACATGTTAACATTACTAAGTACCAGGTCAGCTGGAGGCATTGTACTACTTATCCCTAAGCTAAATATAACAAGCAATTAAATCTAATCATAAAATGATGTGATCTCACCATCATTAATTCCCACATTAGTAATCTGAACCACAAATCCTGTATGAGTATGATGGCTAATCCCGGGCACCCGACCGAGGCTCTTTGGTACACTGAAGCAAGGGCACTTTTGAATGGCAAAGACTAATTATAATCCCTTCACTGGATAGGAAATACATTTCCAGAACAAACAACCAAGGAAAGTTGGCATGAAAGAAACATCACTGCCATAATTCTAAAAATTCGATTAGAGGTAGAAAAGCTTTCAGACATGCATGTAGAAAATGCTGATACAACCCAGAAGGAGAAGATATATAAAATTGTTCCCAACTTGCATTGCACTTACTAAATCATAACCACATCACAATATCTCTTAAAAATCAGTCTGGTTAAAATAAGAGACCTAGTTCCCCAACTCATACCTCTATGTACAATGTGACCAGATTTTCTAACTGAAAAACTGGAACAGCTCATCAGATTTATATAATCAATAATTGTTGAAAGTATAGCAGTGGCAACGCAAGAACTTAATTTGCACGATTTTTAAAATTAAACCTGTTCTAGTGATCAACTGCTACTGTCCAGTGTGGTAAATGAATTGGTGCATGGCTTGAAATTAAGTAAAACAGCTATAGCAGTGCTTTTCAAACTGTGTGCCATGACACACTAGTATGTTGCTGGCAGTGTGTAGGTGTGTCCCTGCTTCAGCACAAAATAGTTTTAATTTAAATTAAAAACTTAATTTTTGGGGGGTTTTCAACTTTCCGCCTGCCTGGTCCGCATATCACGTGGTTGATACGTGATTGATACCTAGTGGGTCACAGATTATCTTAACCTATTGGCGCAGCTCACCGAGAACTGAAACTTTTCACTTTGGCGGCACATTGGCTCCTGACTGCAAGTGTAGTCTCCTCAATCGGTTTTTGACTGCACGTGTAGTCAGTGAGTGGGACAGCAGTGTGTTTGCAGCGTGGACAGTAGTCAGTCAGACTAGGGCGGCAGCTTAAATGCTGAGCTGAAGTCAAAAGTCAAAGTGTTTTTTTTTTGCAGCTAGCTCCCAGTAGTGCATTGCTGCTCCTGCTCTTGATATATGGATAGGAAGTGCTTAAAAATGCTTGCTGATGAAATGCAAGTGTCTTTATCTAATATTCCACCAAATATTCAGAAACTGTGTTCATCCCATCAACCTCATACAGCCCATTAAAATAGTAAGTAGCTATTGGTGTTATTAAACTTTTTTTTAATTCTTGCACATACTTACTGTTACTTGTAAATACATTCCGTTATTATATAATTTATGTATGTGTCTCTTAAAACAAGTTAGTTTAACCTCCTGTTTGCTAGTACAACTGAATTACTGTCTCGCAAAATGATGTGGGTCTAAAAAGTGTGTCACCAACATGAAAAGTTTGGAAACTCTGAGCTATAGACTAGTTACAGAGCTCTGCTGAAGCGCATCCACTCTCTCTGACGCTTAGCTCCTCCCATCTATGCTGTGAAAGTAATGTTACTTGCACAAGAGAGGGGGCCGAATCAACAGAGAGTGGATGCATCTCAGCAGAGCTCAAGTCTAGGTTAATGGCTAATAGGGCTCCATTTATAAAGCAGCAGAGGCGGCTTTGAAGCCCTTGCAGTACATGCTTGCTTGCTCATGCAAGTCTCCTTACCACAATTTAAGAAGCAATGCTTGGGGTGATTGACGGGCCCTCCTCTTGAGAGTATAGTAGTGAATTAGCAAGGGGAATTTCATTGCACTTAAATTTTATTGCGCAATAGTAAATGCGGCCAGGAGGAGCAAATTGTCTGCTCATCTAATGATAAATGGGATGTTTTACTTCTTCTATAAGTCTATCATTAAAATACCAGTGAGGTCTAATTTAAACAAATGCAAAAGAAAATACAATAGCACTTACTCCGAGTTTCAAATGAGCAGTAGATTTTTTTTCTGACAAATCACTCTATTTCAGAAACCTTCCATTTGTATAATGTGACAGCCAGAGACTTGAGTATGAATACACTGTGAATTCTTGCATATGCTCTGCAGATGTGCATATAAAAAGTGTGCATACAAAAAGACTGTGCACAGTTTGATAATGGAATTAATTTGGATTTTCTTTCATAAAATGCTGAGAGTCCACGAGCCATCATATGTGGTATTAAAGTCCAGTCCTAGAGGAGGAGGCAAAACACCCCTAAAAACAGAGCTTTAATCCCACCCACTTTCCCAAGGTTTTTTTTAGTATTTTTATTTTGGCCTCCATCAAGAAGGATGATGAAACTTGAAGTGCTGATCTACACATCAACTGAAAGGGGTTCTTAAACTGATGTGAGCCCCATCCCCCAGAGAGCCATGAAAAGGACAGAGGTGTGTAAAGGAGTACATTGGCAGTGAGAGTAATTCTCCTGCAGAATTGTGTCACTTGCCTGCCACAGGTGTTGCTCGGACTAGTCCTGCAGCCTCTTCCTGTTGGCTTCATCTGAGTACTCCTTTTTATCCTGTGTCAGTCAATACTACACAAGATAAGCTCTTCTACTGGAAGCAGATTCCTTGCAGCTTGGTAAACACGTTATAGTGAGTGCTGACAGGTAAGCAATTAATTGCATTCACATAGCCTGGGGACATAGTTACATACACCAGATAACACTACATAAGTAATAGGCATTATTCAGAACTTTTAAACATTTACAGTAAAATTGAGGTACTGGTTCTTTAAATGTATTTCTCTTATTTAGTACATACCAGAGCTCTGGTCCTCATTCTCAGCAGTCTCGCAGGTGATTAGGAATTCTCCTAAACATTTGAAGCTTATTTTCAGAAGTTTCTGAGCTTCCTTCTGTGCAGACCTTAGGGAGTTAACTTATTCCCGCCAAAACTGTGCTGTTACTCACAGACGGTGGCCATATTTTATAACACACTGCAATTTCTCCTTAGAGCCCGATTTATCAATGTGTGAACGGACATGATCCTCTGTAGCAATCATGTCCGCCGCACATCTATAAATGCTGACAGCATTCGCTGTCGGCATTTATAATTGCACTAGAAATGCTTGTGCAATGCTGCCCCCTGCACATTTGCAGCCAATCGGCCACTAGCAGGTGGTGTCAATCAACCCGATCGTATGCGATTGGGCGGATTGTTGTCCGCCGCCTCAGAGGTCTTAAGAGCGCTGCTTCTTAACTCCTGTTTCCGGTGAGCCTGAACGCTCGCGCGGAAACAGCTGCATACAGCTCCATACGGAGCTTGATACGGGAATCATGCTAAATAACTAGAGTATTGCATAAATCTATATTTATGTAACCCTTTTTGACTCAAACTGTCATTTTTTGTTATATTTTAAAGATCAATTTTTTCTCTTAAAGAGATAGTACACTTTTTTTATTTCGACACTGGGAATTTATTCTTATATTGTGCCAATATTCCCCTGAGGATGTTAACCCTTTTTGCGCCTGTTATTCTATATTTCTCTTGTTAAGTTTATTCAGTCCACGGGTCATCCATCCCATAAGTAATGGATGACCTGTGGACTGAATACACTACAAGAGAAATAAATTTATCAGGTAAGCATAAATTATGTTTTCTGTGCTGCTATCTAATTTTAGATACTTGCCTGTCTTTAATATTCTAAATCATTATATAGAGAAAACTGTTGCAGCTAAAGTCTTAGGACATAACATTGATCCCTTAGAAGGGTAATCTACTTGCAAGTTAAACCCTTTTCATATGTGTTTGCTGTGTAAGGAAGTGTTGGTATAGTCTTCTACTCAGCTTTATAACCTATGTGCTGAATTTGTGCAGCAGAGTACTCAGGGTTCTGTTACCCACCAGACAGTTTTACAGAGCTGTCTCCTAACTTAAAACAGTAAATTAACTCTGCAATTTCATAACTGTTGGCTTTCAAACCTCCACCAGTTAAATGCATGCAAAGGACAGAAGAGAATCATTCACAGTCCCTTGTTTATCTGGGACATCCCTAAGGAGAGACTTGTCTAGGTACACTGTACGCTCCAGGAGTACAATTATAATTAGAATCCTCTTCCTCAGCTGAGGAAAATTATTCAGAAAACCAGAACCCCCCTTCTGAAGTAGGTAGCAAAAGTTGTGTCTTCAAATTGGAGCACATACATGCTTTGTTGCAGGGCGTTTTTACTTGCCTTGCTGATTGGAGATACTCTACCTGCAGACAAACAATCTGTTAAAAAGATTGATACATTCCTTTGAGGCAGCCTTTAAAAAAGGTTATCTACATTCCTGGTTTCCTAGCTACTTAGCAAGGAATGGAACACACCAGAGATTCCCTTTGTTCCCATTGCCAAAATTTAAAACATGTTTCCTTTACTCTTTGAAAATTGGAGGCATGTAAGACTATTCCAAAGATGAAAAGTTTCCACTTATGGTCTGCTGATATAATATGTAAGGGCAGACTTTTTAGGGAAAGATCTTGTTTGGACCTGGATTTGATGCTTTCATTGCTACATTCACTGGAGGTAAAGGAGCTTTCCTGCTGCAAGACAAAAAAAGCTAAGGGCAGCTTTAAGTCTACTAGACAATTTCACTTCTTTTGTCATTCCAAAACACAAAGATCCTCTTGTTTAGTGTCTCAGAAGTCAGACACCTCCAATCCATGCAGAAGCCGTGTTCCTCTTGTTTTAAGTCAAAACAGACCCCAAAAAAAAGCCTGTTCCTTATTTCAAATTTTCATGAAGGGGCGGCCCCCAACCCATATTCTGTTCTGGAAGGAGGAAGACAAAACTTTTTTTCAGGAGACTTGGAGAAAATTCTGTTCAAGTTCCTTGGTTATTGAACATAATTTGATTGGGGTACTGCATAGGCTTTCGGTCTAGCCCTCCTCAAGGAAGATTCCTTGTCTCCTGTCCCAAAAGATCATTTAAAGGCCAGAACTTTCTTGGCATGTGCAACAGACCTAGATATCATGGGAGTGATTACTCTGATCCCCTTGGGGGAAAAGATTAAGGGGTTCAATTCAAGCCTTTTTTTCATAGATCCACATAATGATGTGTCTTAAAGGCCGAACTTGGATCTCAAAACTCTGAACACTTTTCTAAAAGTTCTAATTTTAAAATGGAGACTTTTTTCACTATATTACCTTTAGTGCATGAGGATCAATTTATGTCTACCAAAGACTTGAACGGTTCCTATTTGTATAACTCTATTCACAGGGATCATAAAAAAATTCTCAGATCTGCCTTTCTAACCAGGCACTACCAATATGTACCACCCCATTTGGTCTGGCACAAGCACCAAGAATCTTCTCAAAAGTTCTTGGATCTCATTTGTATTTAGTGAGAGCTCAGAGCTTGGCAGTAACTCTTTACCTAGACTACATTCTAGTATAGACTGTGACATTCATATGGCTCAGAAACATACAAACGCAGTTTCTTCAGTTTCTATCGTTCACTTCTAAAAAGCTCTCTACTACCACATACCAGAGTTGCCTTTCTGGGCTTCATCATAAACTCTGTAACAAATTAACTATTTCTCACAGATGCTTGCAAACTCTTCTTCCTAGACTGCTTCAATGCATGGAAGTAGCTGGTTTCATAGTAGCAGCAGCTTCAAATGCTATTCCTTTTGCCAGATTCCACTTACTTTCTTTGCAGCTTTAAATGTTGCAACCGTGGAATGGAGATTTCAACAGTCTGTCTCAGAATATCTCTTTAGATTTTAAGACAAGTCATTCTCTAACTTGGTGGCAGATTACCCAGCTTGCTTGAATGCGAAAAGAGAAAAAACGATGGCACTACAGGTGTTGTGTCCCTCTTTTTTATAATACTATATTATACCCCTATAGAAATTTCAGGGTTTAGGGAATATAAATTGGGAGAACAGGGATCTAGGTGCTGTACATAAGCAGAGACAGAAACAGAAAGAATTCTATTACCTAGCATTAGAAAGGTATGTACGTTAATAGCACTCATCAACACTATTGATTACTAAGCAATAAGGTTTTGTAAATACACAATTGGAAGTTCTCCAATAGAAGGGGTAAAACTTAACTTTTAATAGTGTTTCAAATTAAAATAACAATGATCATTAAAAACAGAGTGATGTAATGGGTGCATCAACAATAAGAGTAAAATCCCTAAGGGGTAAGCACCTCTATGGGGCCAGTAAGGGGGTCAAACTTGTAGTAACTACAGGGGAACCCCGCTGTAGAGACTTGATTGATAAGGGTATACCCTATGCATCCAAAAATGGAACGGTATGCAGTCAGACAGGTACTAGCTAACTGAGAGAGGGACAAAATTAATACTTCATGGTAACCTATCACATGAACCGTTGATCCACTTAATGGCTGTTGATATATAACATTGCAATTGTGTTGTTGAAAACTTATCATTCACAACCTATGTACACTTTGAGACCTTGGGTATTAGCACCATGAGATAATTTATGGTATTACCCTAAGTGAATAGTGAGTGGACCATTTCACTTATTTCTATAGTACCTTAAGGTAACAGTTTGCAGTGCACTTTACTCTCTACTCTAGTGGTAGCTATTATCTGGATACCTCAGTATTACTAGCTCATTAGCTCCTGGCTGTGAAATCGAACTTATTAAAACAACCCACACCAGTTTCATTACTGAATGACGCTAGTTGTGATATAGTTTTTCACCCACCACTATACCTATCCACAGAGGACACAACCTATCTAAGGACTCTTATTTTCCTTATACCATTGATTTATCCTAGGGAATATTCCCATGCATTAATTTTGTCCCCCTCTCAGTCAGCTAGTACCTGTCCGACTGCATACTGTTCCATTTTTGCATGCATAGGGTATACCCTTACCAATCAAGTCTCTACAGCGGGGTTGCCCTGTACTTACTAAAAGAGTTTGACCCCCTTACTGGCCCCATAGAGGTGCTTACCCCTTAGGGAATTTACTCTTATTGTTGATGCACCAATTACATCACTCTGTGTTTTTAATGATCATTGTTAATTTAATTTGAAACACTATTAAAAGTTAAGTTTTACCCCTTCTATTGGAGGATTTCCAATTGTGTCTTTACAGAACTTTATTGCTTAGTAATCAATAGTGTTGTTGAATGCTATTAATGTACATACCTTTCTAATGATAAGCATTAGAATTTTTTCTGTTTCTGTCCCCAGCTTGCTTGGTTGAAGCACAAGTCTGGGGTTCCCAGAAAGTGCAGGGAGCTTGGTCTCCTTGGGAGGCGAGGTTTCTTAGACCTCCGTGTGATCTTCAGGGCTTTCCAGAGTTGGCTCTGGAGACTTTCTGAGGTTTCAGCTAGACAATTCCACAGTAGTGGTTTACATCAATCACCAAGGTAATACTCAAAGTGCCTTAGCAATGAAAGAGGTGACCTGCACTCTGACTTTTGTAGAATACCATCATTGCATGATTTCAGCTATTTACATTCCAGGTGTGGTCAAATGGGAATGGGATTTCCTCAGTCGTCAGTGCCTTCACTCCGGAAAATGGTCTTTGAATCAGGAGGTATAATGTGAATCATTGGGGAAAGCAAGAGATAGACCTTATGGCTTCAAGCTTGAATTACATGCTACCCAGTAGATCTTGAGATCCACAATGGACTCTATTAGATGCACTAGTAATTTCCTCATCATTCTATTTGATTTACATCTTTCCTACTTTTATTTTACTAACGAAGAAAATAGCGAGAATAAAACAGGGGGTCTCAGTGATATTAATTCTTCTTGCATTGTCCTTAAACTATTCCAGGAAACCTGTATTTAAACCAGAATTTTATGTCACATTGCAACAAACAACCACTGTTTTTAATTTGCTCTTGAGAAAGACATTTTATCATTGAATCGCATTGAGCTGAGCTTATTGGTAATAAAGCTTTGTTCTTTTTTATCAGACACATGTGTCCTTTCTATTTTTTTGCTGTGACATCACTGGATTCCAGTTTTCACTGGAGTAAGTTACTACTTAATATATTACAAAGTGAATAATTCTATTTTGATTGGAGCCTGTATCCTTTTCTCGCAGTTTCGGTTGAAACCAAAGCTACAAGTTTTAAGGGGTTCCAATCCTGTTCCCATTCGGCTGACCACCCATATTATATGGAGTGAGTATACTGCACATATAATATTTGACCTCAATACACTTGTTAAGTCCTCTTTTCCTCTATTTAGTGGAAATCTCTACATTGATTGTTACACCTGTACAAGGACCAGCGCCATCTGCATATTTCAAGCGATCCATATTGTTCAGTCTTTTGGGAGAGACTGCAAGAAGGCAGCGGTCCAAACATTAGAAGAGTATTGTTTCTTTGTCATTTGTGCTAGATTATTGTATATAACATCTTATCATAATCTGCATTTTTTTGTATATTGTCCTTAACCCAGCCTTGGTGTTCTCCTCTCAGGAAGGACTTTTTCTCTCAAGGTCCCTTCTTCCATCAAGATCTAAAGTCTCTCAATTTGATAGCATGGCAATTGAACCTCTGATTTTGCCTCAGAGAGGTTTTTTTCAGATCAAGTGAAAGACACTTTGATTTAAGACAGAAAGCGTGTTACAAGACGTATTTTCAGAAAATCTGGAAAGCTTTCCTCTCCTGTTGTGAGTATAAGATTTACCATTGGAACTCTTTTCAGATTTCTTGAACTCTTAAATTTTTTTGCAGGATGGTCTGGCTAAGGGTTTATCAGGCAGTTCCCTTAAAGACCACATTTCTACCCTTTCAGTCTTGTGTTACAAGAGGATTTAGAGACTTCCTGACATTCTAGCCTTTGTTCAAGATTTGGTCAGAATAAGACCAGTTTTAAGGCCTGCTTCCCTTCTGTATAACCTTAAATGGAAACTAAACCCATTTTTCAATTCAGATAGAGCAGGCAATTTTAAGCAACTTTCTAATTTACTCATATTATCAAGTTTTATTTGTTCTCATGCTATCTTTGTTTGAAAATCAGGAATCTAAGCTTAGGAGCTGGTCCATTTTTGGTTCAGCACTTGGGTAGCTCATGCTGATTGGTGGCTAAATGTAGCACTTGCTCATTGGTGGCTAATTGGTCACTAAACTGGGACTGACTGTGAAAAAAGACCACCAGGAAACAAAAAAAGAAATCTTGCAGTTAGATGAGGTAAGTGCTCTAGTTAGTTGTGCTTAGTGATAGTGTTTGCTAGGCTGTGCTGTTACTCTTTGTTTGGTAAACTTTAGAGAAATCCCCCTGAAACCGGTAAGTATGTAAGTGAATCCATCTCATACTACTATTGTTTTTCTTTTCCCTTTAGCATAGTGTCTCTTGCCTGAGATCAGGGCCTCTAGTTATCAAGCCGTCAACCTCAAATACGCTGGAATTCCGCAGCGTATTTGTGGCAAGGCTGATTCGCCTAAGTTATCAAGCCTTACACACCGGCAAAAGTAGAATTTTGAGACGTAAGCTTCGATCTGCCGGACTCAGTCCGACACAGATCGATTCTTACGTCACTCCAGATGTTCCAAACGCAAGTTCAGCACAATCTGACTACTTTTGGAAGTTATCAAATGACTACCAGGTACGCTCGGCACTTTTCCGGCCCAGCGTACCTGGTTTTCAATCCGCCACCCTGGAGGCGGCGGATCCCATAGGAATCAATGGGAGTCTGACCATAGCGAAAGCTCATGTTCGCTGCTGCCCGACATCCCATTGATTCCTATGGGAGCTCTCTACACCTAACACCCTAACATGTACCCCGAGTGTTCCGATCAGCCAATAGAATGCAAGCTCAATCTGATTGGCTGATTGGATCAGCCAATCGGATTGAACTTCAATCTGATTGGCTGATTGAATCAGCCAATCAGATTTTTCCTACCTTAATTCCGATTGGCTGATAGAATCCTATCAGCCAATCGGAATTCGAGGGACGCCATCTTGGATGATGTCACTTAAAGGAATATTCATTCGGCGAGTAGGCGTCAGTGGAAGAGGATGGCTCCGCATCGGCTGCTTTGAAGATGGCTCCGCTCCGCTCCGGATGGATGAAGATTGAAGACGCTGCCTGGATGAAGACTTCTCTCGGATGGAAGACCTCTTCAGCGCACCTTGGATGAAGACTTCTATCGGATGGAAGACATCTTCAGCGCCCCTTGGATGAAGACTTCGGGCCGGCTGGGTGAACACGACTCAAGGTAGGGAGATCCTCAGGGGGGGTAGTGTTAGGTTTATTTAAGGGGGGTTTGGGTGGGTTAGAGTAGGGGTATGTGGGTGGTGGGTTTTAATGTTGGGGGGGTTGTATTTTTTTTTTACAGGCAAAAGAGCTGATTACTTTGTCGCATGCCCCGCAAAAAGCCCTTTTAAGGGCTGGTAAAAGAGCTGATACTTTGTAATGTAGTGTAGGGTAGGGACTTTTACTATTTTGGGTTTTTTTATTTTATTAGGGGGCTTAGATTACGTGTAATTAGTTTAAAATTCTTGTAATCTTTTTTTATTTTCTGTAATTTAGTGTTTGTTTTTTTGTACTTTAGTTAGTTTATTTAATTGTATTTAATTGTAGCTACTTGTAGTTAATTAATTTAATTTATTTAATGATAGTGTAGTGTTAGGTTTAATTGTAACTTAAGTTAGGATTTATTTTACAGGTAATTTTGTATTTATTTTAGCTAGATAGTTATTAAATAGTTAATAACTATTTAATAACTATTGTACCTAGTTAAAATAAATACAAAGTTGCCTGTGAAATAAATATAAATCCTAAGATAGCTACAATGTAATTATTAATTACATTGTAGCTAGCTTAGGGTATATTTTACAGGTAAGTATTTAGTTTTAAATAGGAATAATTTATTTAATGATAGTGTAGTGTTAGGTGTAATTGTAACTTAGGTTAGTTTTTATTTTACAGGTAAATTTGACTTTATTTTATCTAGGTAGCTATTAAATAGTTAATAACTATTTAATAGCTATTGTACCTAGTTAAAATAAATTTAAATTTGCCTGTAAAATAAAAATAAATCCTAAAATAGCTACAATATAATTATTAGTAATATTGTAGCTATATTAGGGTTTATTTTATAGGTAAGTATTTAGTTTTAAATAGGAATAACTAATTTAAAAAGAGTAATATTTATTTAGATCTATTTAATTAATATTTAAGTTAGGGGGATGTTAGGGTTAGTGTTAGACTTAGGTTTAGGGGTTAATAATTTTATTATAGGTTGCGGTGGTGTAAGGGGGCAGGATAGGGGTTAATACATTTATTATAGGTGGCGACGGTGTAGGGGGGGCAGATTAGGGGTTAATAAGTTTAATATAGGTTGCGGTGGGGTCCGGGAGCGGCGGTTTAGGGGTTAAACAATGTATTTAGTTGCGGCGGGGTCCGGGATCCGCAGGTTAGGGGTTAATAACTTTATTATAGGTGGTGGCGGTATAGGGTCACAGGATAGATGTTAATAGGTATTATGTAGGTGGCGGCGGGGTCCGGGAGCGGTGGTTTAGGGGTTAATATATTATAGTTGCGGCGGGGTCTAGGAGCGGCGGTTTAGGGGTTAATAACTTTATTTCGTTGCGGGGGGCTATGGGGGTGCCGGTATAGGGGGTAGAACAGTATAATATATTGTGGGTGCTTAGTGACAGCTTATCAATAAAGCTGTAAAAAAGCCGAAGAGCAGCGAGATTGGATGAGTGATAACTATCACAGTCCGCTGCTCATCGCCCCGTACTTGGTGCGCGGCTTTTTGCCAGCTTTTTTGATAACTTTGGCGAACGTATTCAGGTCCGCGGCGGCGATGTGAGGCGAGCTTCGGAAAGCGTATTGGGGCCGGCGAAGGCAGGTACATCCGGAGCTTCATAACAAGAGGCCCAGGTGTCTTATGAATGAGACAAATAGCTGTACACATTATATAGTACAGTGCAACAATGCTTCCCCTACACTTTATATTTTTTTGCTCATCTTAGTTATTTCACTGTATGGTTAAGCGGAAAAAGAGGAAGCCTGAGCTCAGTATAGGGTAGCTGAGTGTGTGTGTGTGTGTGAGTTTTTATATATATTATATAGTAATGGGGCCCTTCATGGATTTTTGTACCTGGTCTCAGATTTTTCTAGTTACGCCTCTGTGCTGTACATATGTTTTTTTAAAATATTTCAATAGTGGGCAGGGAGAAGATATACTTTAAAAATACATTTTTATAGCTTAATTGTTATTGTTGCTGTTTTTTGGATCGATTTCACAAAATATATGGCAAAATTATTCTGAATTTTTCCAACACTAGGGATTTTTTTTTCGCTTCTTTTGTCTGATTGTATATCATTACTGTGCCTGGGAAGTACTTTGATTGCCTCTTCATTCCTATTGAGTCATGATGAAGCAATCAAATTCAAGACATAATCAGCCAGTCTGTCCTATTTGCATATGCAATTCTTAGAGAATGGATATGAGTTCACTGTTTCACAGTAATTGGAAACTGCAAATTATAAGTTTAATAAATTGAAGGTACATTTTGAAAGTTCTGTTAAATATGAAGCAAAATTATTTGAAAGTTGTTTGATTTTATATATACTGTACTTTTATCTTTGTCTAATGCTTTGTCTCTAAACATAAATGCATTTCCTTCTTCTCCCAAGAAAACTGACATGCATTTCTTCACATTTACAATAAACATTTATCTCTTGCTGAGTTAATTTGACAGCAATAAATGAAGAAGTGAGCTGAATTTGTATAATCTGTGCTACCATCTCATGCATGAGGAAAGCAACACATTCATTTTAGTTTGATTGCAAAAAAAGAAAATTAATAAATATTTTTTAAAAAACATTTATATTTTATATATTCTTTTGACTGACACCATTCACTATACATGAAAATATAATCCAGTCCCACTGTTGTGTTTGACCTTATTAATGTTTCTTTGTAATCTGGTTCTACAGTCTGCAGAGGCTTAGATACAGGTAATCATTGGGGTATAAAGTATATTAATATAACAGTGCTGGTTATGCAAAACTTGGGAATGGGTAATAGAGGGATTATCTATGTTTTAAACTGATAATTTCTTTCTAATGACACCGTGAGTCCACGAATCATCATAATTACTATTGGGAATATCACTCCTGGCCTGCAGGAGGAGGCAAAGAGCACCACAGCAAATCTGTTAAATACCACTCCCCTTACCCACAACCCTCAGTCATTCTCTTTGCTTGTAGTTGCAAGGAGGTGGTAAAGTTTGGTGTCTGTTTCTTCAATCAAGAGTTTGTTATTTTTTTCAGCAAAGCAGGTTTGCTTTGGTGTTTTGGGGTGTAGCCGTAGTCCATGTCAGTCTCTTTAGTAGAGCAATGGTGGCTTTTAAGCTTTTGGGAACTTGGGGGGGTATAATCCCCTCTGTGCCTCTCAGTTTGTGATGTTGCCCTTGTAGTAAAAGACTATGTATGTTTACTTAGTATTTTTTCTGTTTCCAAAGGTCCATGTTAGGAGAGAAGCCTTTCAAACCTAGTGAGCTGCCTTTGCTGCCAGACAGACTGTGATAGAGGTAAGTGCTGTTTTTATTTTTCTGAAAGGTTCAGAAGAGTTGGCACTTATATATATTTATTTGGGAATATATCCTGCTTATGTATGGGTTTATTTGACAGTAATTGTTTTATGTAGGGCACTGTGTGAGGATGGTTTTGTCAGGAGTGTTGTTTAGCTCTCCTTATTTTGTCTTTGTTTTATTGAAAGGGATTGTTAAGGCTCTTTATTCAATTTCATTATGGATTTGAAGCGTGTATTTTCCTCCCGGTGACTGTTTAATAAGTTCAATGTCGACCGTGAGGTGATCGCATACACCCACGATGGACGGGGCTTCTATGGCACGAGTTTTGCATGCGGTTTGAGTAGGAAGTGTTTGTTTAGGCTTCCTGTTGGCTCTGGTGTAGTTTTCTGGTGCGGTCAGAGCGGGTGGTTTCAGGAGAGAGTCTGGATCTTCTCTGCTACGCTATCCTTGTATCCAGTCCGTGGGAGGTCAGGTAAGCACCTCAACTGCAGGTTTTTTGTAAAGTATTTTTTTCAGGGTATTTGTTTAACGTTCGTCTCTTAAAGGGACAATAACATTTAAAAAGTGGGGGTTTTTTTGTTTTGTTTTTTTGCTGCTGCAGTTATTTTGTCTTTTTGAATTTGCCTTAGGATGGATCAGGTGGATTTCCAAGATGTTACTTGCTCTTTATGCTTGGATGCTAATGTGGAGCCTCCTATCCCTTTCTGTTCTTCGTGTATAGAGAGAACAGTTCAGTATAGGGATAGACTTTTTGATACAGAGCCTTCATTTTATAAGGAGACTGTTGTTCAGGAGTCTCCTGTTCAAGCTGAAGAGCAGATTTCTCCTCATACATCCCAATCTCAATCCTCTTCGTCTCAGATTGATTTTTCTTTGCAGGATATGGCTACTCACATATCCTCTGCTGTATCTGAGGCTTTGTCTGCTCTTCCTGTGTTGCAGGGTAAGCGCAAAAGGACTTCTGATTCTGTTACAGTTATGTCTAATGTTTCTTCCCATAAGATTGAGGAAGAAGATACTTCAGTAGCATCTGAAGGTGAAATTTCAGACTCTTATAGTGTGACTCTTTTGGCTGATTCTGAGGTAGTTTCTTTCAGATTTAAGCTGGAGTAGCGGTTTTGGCTACTTTAGATTACTCTGATTCGACGGTCATAGTTACTCCCAAAAAGGCTAGTAAGCTTAACACGTTTTTTGAAGTTCCTTCTGTGGTGGAAGTTTTTCCTGTTCCAGATCGTGTTTCAGAAATTATTTCACAGGAGTTGGAGAAGCCTGGTATTCCTTTTTCCCCCTCTCCAATTTTTAGGAAGATGTTTCCTGTTGCGGACTTTATTAAGGAATCTTGGCAGACGGTTCCTAAGGTAGAGGGAGCTATTTCCACTTTAGCTAAGAAAACCACTATTCCTATTGAGGATAGTTGTTCTTTTAAGGATCCCATGGATAAGAAGTTAGAAGCTTTACTTAAAAGGATGTATGTTTACCAGGGGTTCCAGTGGCAACCTGCTGCGTGTATTGCTACACTTACCAGTGCAGCTGCATATTGGTTTGATGCATTGTATGATTCTATTCAACAGGAATCTCCTTTGGAGGAAATTCAGGATAGAATTAAGGCTTTAAAATTGGCTAATTCTTTTATTGCGGAAGCTTCTATACAGGTCATCAAGTTGGGAGCAAAAATTTCCGGCTTTGCTGTTTTGGCGCGCAGGGCTTTATGGTTGAAGTCTTGGTCTGCGGATGTATCATCTAAATCTAAGCTTTTATCCATTCCTTACAAGGGGAAGACTTTGTTTCGGTCTGGTTTGGCTGAAATTATTTCTGATATCACTGGAGGGGAGGGTCATTCTCTTCCTCATGATAGGAGAAAAAAACAGAAGGGTCGTCAGAGTAATTTTCATTCCTTTTGTAACTTCTCTGGTAAATCTTCCTTCTCCTTCTCCAAGCAGGATCAGTCCAAGCCCTCTTGGAAGTCCAATCAGTCCTGGAGCAAGGGGAAGCAATAAAAGAAGCCTGCTACTGACTCAAAGTCAGCATGAAGGGTCTGCCCCCGATCCAGGAATGGATCGTGTGGGGGACAGGCTATCTTTGTTCGCTCAAGCTTGGGTAAGGGATGTTCCAGATCCCTGGGTGGTAGATATTGTGTCCCAGGGATACAAGCTGGAGTTCAAAACTTTTCCTCCCAGGAGCAGGTTTCATCTGTCAAGGTTATCCGTAAATCAGATAAAAAAGAGGCATTCTTAAGTTGTGTTTAGGATCTTTCCGACATGGGAGTGATCTTCCAGTTCAGGAGCAGGGACTAGGGTTTTATTCCAATATGTTTATTGTTCCCAAAAAGGAAGGAACTTTCAAACCCATTTTGGATCTTGTGTGTAAATATGTTTCTCAGAGTTCCATCCTTCAAGATGGAAACCATTCGGTCTAGTCTTCCTCTAGTTCAAGAGGGTCAGTTCATGACTACAGAAGATCTGAAGGATGCATATCTGCATATTCCCATCCACAAGGATCATCACAAGTTTCTGTGATTTGCTTTCCTAGACAAGCATTTTCAGTTTGTGGCTCTTCCTTTTGGTATTGCAACAGCTCCCAGGGTGTTTTTAAAGGTCCTGGGTGCGTTATTGGCAGTTCTCAGACTATAGGGGGTTGCAGTAGCTCCATACCTGGATGACATTCTAGTTCAGGCGCCATCTTTTCAACTAGGAATCTCCCACACAGAGTTGTTGTTTTTTCTGCGCTCCCACGGTTGGAAGGTGAATTTAGGAAAAAGTTCCTTGATTCCGGCTACAAGAGTGGCATTCTTGGGAACCATTATAGACTCTTTAGAAATTAAGCTCTTTTTGACAGAAGCAAGGAAGTCAAAAATGTTCAATTCCTGTCTGGCTCTTCAGTCATCTCCTCGTCCATCAGTGGCCCAGTGTATGGAGGTGATTGGTCTGATGGTTTCATTCCATTTGCTCGGTTTCATCTCAGACCTTTGCAGTTGTGCACGCTGAGACACTGGAACGGGGATTATACAGATCTGTCTCCGAAGATTGTTTTAGATCAGGCTGCAAGATATTCTCTTCCGTGGTGGTTGTCTCAGGATCATCTCTCCCAGGGAACCTGTTTTCGCATGCCTACCTGGATGTGACCACGGATGCCAGTCTGCTGGGTTGGGGAGCTATCTGGGGTTCTCTGAAGGCTCAGGGTCTGTGGACCCGGGAGGAATCAGTTCTTCCTTTAAATGTCTTAGAGTTGAGGGTAATCTTCAATGCTCTCCTAGCCTGGCCTCAATTGGCTTCTTCCCAGTTTATCAAATTTCAGTAAGACAATATAACGTCCGTGGCTTACATCCATCATCAAGGGGGAACTTAGAGTTCTTTGGCAATGAAGGAGGTAGCTAGGATTATTCAGTGGGCAGAGGTTCACAATTGCTGTCTGTTAATGAGAATTATTCAGTGGGCAGAGGTTCACAATTGCTGTCTGTCTCATTGTGCCGGCTTGGCCTCGCAGGATTTGGTATGCAGATCTGGTGGAAATTTCATTGTCTCCACCGTGGAGTCTTCCATTAAGAAAGGACCTTTTACTTCAGGGGCCCTTCCTTCATCCAAATCTCGTTTCTCTGAAGCTGACTGCTTGGAGATTGAACTCTTGATTTTATCTAAATGTGGTTTTTCTGAGCCGGTTATTAAGACTATGATTCAGGCGCGTAAACCTGTGACTAGAAAGATTTATTACAAGATATGGCATAAATATCTGTATTGGTGTGAATCTAAGGGCTACTCTTGGAGTAGAGTAAGGATTCCTAGAATTTTGTCTTTTGTCTAGGAGGGTCTGGAGAAGGGTTTGTCTGCTAGTACCCTGAAGGGTCAAACTTCTGCTTTATCTATTTTGTTACATAAACGTCTGACGGACGTGCCCAACGTTCAGTCTTTTTGTCAGGCCCTGGTAAGAATCCGGACTATGTTTAAGTTTGTAACTCCTCCCTGGAGTCTTAATTTAGTTCTCAGAGTACTTCAACAGGCTCAGTTTGCGCCTATGCATTCTTTGGATATCAAGTTGTTAACCTGGAAGGTTTTGTTTTTGGTTGCTATCTCTTCGGCTCGAATAGTCTCGTAGATTTCTGCGCAGTGTGAGTCTCCTTTCCTTATTTTTCATTCTGATAAGGTAGTACTTCTAACTGCTTTAGGTTTTCTTCCCAATGTTGTTTCTGATAAGAATATTAATCAAGAAATTGTTGTTCCTTCTTTGTGTCCTAATCCTTCTTCTCATAAGGAACTTTTGTTGCACAACTTGGATGTAGTTTGTGCATTGAAATATTATTTGCAGGCGACTAAGGATTTTCGCTTCTTCTTTATTTGTTGTTTTTTCTTGAAAATGTAAAGGTCAGAAAGCTATGGCTACTTCTCTTTCTTGTTGGTTGAGGAGTGTTATTTGCTTGGCATATGAGACTGCTGGTCAGCAGCCTCCTGAGAAAATCACGGCTCATTCCACGAGGGCTGTTTCGTCTACTTGGGCTTTCAAAAATGGTGCTTCTGTAGATCAGATTTGCAAGGCTGCCACTTGGTCATCTTTAGACACTTTTTCTAAATTTTACAAATTTGATACTTTTGCTTCAGCTGAGGCTGCTTTTGGGAGAAAGGTTCTTCAATCTGTGGTGGCTTCTGTTTAGGTTAACTGTCTTGTCCCTCCCTTATCATCCGTGTCCTCTAGATTGGGTATTGATTCCCAATAGTAATTATGATGATCAGTGGCTCACCGTGTCATTAGAAAGAAAATGAAATTTATGCTTACCTGATAAATTTGTTTCTTTCTTGACATGGTGAGTCCACGGCCCGTCCTGTATTTTCAGACCGTTTATTTTTACATAAACCTCAGGCACCTCTGCACCTTATATTACTTCCTTTCTCCATTCTCTTTGGTCGAATGACTGGGGGTTGTGGGTAAGGGAGTGGTATTTAACAGCTTTGCTGTGGTGCTCTTTGCCTCCTCCTGCAGGCCAGGAGTGATATTCCCAATAGTAATTATGATGATCCGTGGACTCACCGTGTCAAAAAAGAAACAAATTTATCAGGTAAGCATGAATTTCATTTTTCAAGTAGACTGTCCCTTTAAGGGAGCAGAACATTTTGAGAGATAGTTCTATAGCATTGAAACTTCTATGCTCCCCAGATATTTTATTTATCATTTGGTACATAGTTGTCTAGTGTGGGTGCATAACCCCTACATGAGTCCCATTCCACTGACTGTGAGAAATATATGAGGTATAAATTAGGAACAATTATTGGGTCTGTAAGCCTTCGTGGGGGCAGCAGATTTTCCAATTCTTAGCACAGCATTAAAGCTAAATACAATCATGAATATACCTTAAAGGGACATAGATAGTTTTTATTATTGTACAAATGCTTGTTGATTGTGTTAATCCTCGGTAAAGGAGGTAAGCACATAGTTATTCTGCAGAACTAGGCTGTAAAGCTGGTCTTGAACAGGACACAGCCAGTGACTGGTTGGGCATGTCTGAATCCTGCTCCTGATTGGCTCAACAGCAGTGGTGAAACTAAAGGTCTCAAAAAATAAAAAGCAGTTAGTATAAGTTGTATGAATTCCTGAACAGTACTGTTTTTAGGGAATACTTAAAGTTTCGTTCATACTATTTCAAAAAACATTGGTGGTATTAGATTATCAACAGAAAATAATACATTACAATATACAACCTGTTTGTATGCCAATGTAGCCTTTGTCTTTTACATTTTTTTTTGTCTTTATATATTTTCTGGTGGCTGAAAATACAGAGCTTATTACCATGTTCACTGCTGCTGAATATATTGTTTGTGTTTCAGTCTGTATTTCTTTGTGTTTTGTGCTTATCTGCTGTACGCTTCCTTTACAAACTGAGAAGGGCTGCAATGCTAATGCTGAGCATACTCTATGGCAAATATGCAAATAGAATAGTTATTCAGCTACCAACTACGCATAATGTTCCTTTGTGTTCAGTTTAATCCCAGTTTCAATTTACTCTTAGTTCAGCAATATAAAAAGTAACAAGGTGTAAAGTATGCTGGTTTCCATGGCTGATGATTTTGTTTAGGGAAGCATGTAAAGAAAAGGAATAATGACTATAAGCAAAACATCCTATTTGTGAACATCAGAAAATTATTCTTTTCATTAGCCCATTAGGATATTAATGTGCCATGTATATGAATGCAGATATGTGCTAGTTATCTGCAGCCTTTCATCAGATTTGGAAAAGTAATAATAATTATGTGGAGATAGATAGATAGATAGATAGATAGATAGATAGATAGATAGATAGATAGGCATAGATAGATATATATGGATGGATAGATAGATAGATAATAGATAGATACTATATATACAGATAATAAATAGATAGATAAATAGATAGATAATAGATAGCTAGATAGATATAAATGTTGGATATACCTGCTAGATGTAATATACAAGTTTTATACCCCTTCATATAGAATAGTAGGTTCTCTCAGAGTGTATGATTTCCAGGCTGGAAAGACAGATTCTGGGGCTTCAGAGAGGGCTTCACAATTAAAGGGACATGACACCAAAAATAATATTTCATGATTGAAATACAGCATGTAATTTTAAACAACTTTCCAACCTACTTCTAATATCAAATGTCTATTATCATTCTTTTTGTATCCTTTGTTGAAGGAGCAGCAATGCACTACAGGTAGGGTGACCATATTGCCGCTTTATAAAGGAACACATATGAAAAATATATGTGCCAGAGCTATGTTTTCAGGGCTGTTTAAAGAAATGTGTACCTTTTTAAAGCAGCAATATATGGTCACCCTAACTACAGGTACCTAACAGAACACATTGAATGAGCCTGTGGCAAGAGACCAATCAGCTACTAGCACCTAGTAATGCATTGCTGCTCTTGAGCCTACCTAGGTGTGATTTTCAACAAGTGATAAAGTTTATTAAAATTGCATGCTCTGGGGCCGATTTATCAATGTCTGTCCGACATGTTATGCTGTAGCATATCATATCCGACAGACATCGCTGATTGCATACGCTTTCGGCATTTATTATTGCACAGGCAGTTCACCAGATCTGCTTGTGCAATGCCGCCCCTGCAGATCCGCTAGCAGAGGGTGTCAATCAGCCCGATCGTATAGGATCGGGCGGATTGAAGACCGCAGCCTCAGAGGCAGAGGACCAGTTATGGAGCAGCGGTCTTTAGACCGCTGCTTCATAACTGCTGTTTCCGGCGAGTCTGAAGGCTTGCGCGGAAACAGGGGCACATTTCGGCCCCTCTGTCTGAATCATGAAAGAAAATGTTTTCGGTTTTACATCCCTTTAAAGCTAATAAAGACTGTTGAATTAGTCACTCTTCACTTACTTCAGTTCTGTCTAAGAATATATTAGTTTTTACAATAGCATTATAATAAATATCAATAAAGAGAAGTAAAGTGTAATTGTATTAAAAACGTTTTACTTTATTTTAACATTTAAATAAGTGAGTGGCCTAATAAGCAGGAAGCTAGACTGCATATGTCTGTTAAAGGGACAGTCTACTCCAAAATTGTGATTATTTAAAAAATATAATTTATGTTAGAACTTACCTGATGAATTAATTTCTTTCATAATGGCAGGAGTCCATGAGCTAGTGATGTATGGTATATACATTCCTACCAGGAGGGGGCAAAGTTTCCCAAACCTCAAAATGCCTATAAATACTCCTCCCACCACACATATACTTCAGTTTAACGTATAGCCAAGTTGTGAGCTGTAAAAAGGAGTAAAAAAGAATACAAAAAAGAGGAACTGGAAAATAATATTGTGTTTTATACAAAAAATATAATCACCAAAAACAGGGTGGGCCTCATGGACTCTTGCCATTATGAAAGAAATTAATTTATCAGGTAAGTTCTTACATAAATTATGTTTTCTTTCATGTAAATGGCAATAGTCCATGAGCTAGTGATGTATGGGATGTGGAAGTCCACAGAAGAGTCACTAGAAAGGGAGGGATAAAATAAAAACAGCTATTTCCGCTGAGAAATTAAATCCACAAAATAAGTTCTTATAAACAGAAGAATCAAACTGAGACAGCTGCCTGATGAACTTTTCTACCAAAGACTGCTTCAGCAGAAGCAAATACATCAAAATGGTAACATTTTGTAAATACATGCAAAGAAGACCAAATTGCTGCTTTGCAAATCTGATCAACTGAAGCTTCATTCTTAAAAGCCCACGAAGTAGCAACTGATCTAGTAGCATGAGCTGTAATTTTCTGAGGCGGAGACTGTCCTGCCTCCAAATAAGCTTTGTGAATCAAAAGCTTTAACCAAGAGGCTTTCTAACCTTTCCTAGAACCAGAAAAGACAACAAATACACTAGAAGTCTTCCTGAAATCCTTAGTAGCCTCAACATCCAAAGAGTGTAATGATCTTTCAAGCAAATTCTTAGGAATCGGACACAAGGAAGGAACAACAATTTCACTACTAATGTTGTTAGAATTCACAACCTTAGGAAGAAATTTAAACGAAGTCCACAAAACAGCTTTATCCTGATGGAAAATCAGAAAAGGAGACTCACAAGAGAGAGCAGACAATTCAGAAACTCTTCTAGCAGAAGAGATAGCCAAAAGGAACAATACTTTCCAAGAAAGTAATTTAATATCCAAAGAATGCATAGGCTTAAAAGGAGGAGCCTGCATAACCTTCAAAACCAAATTAAGACTCCATGGAGGAGAAATAGACTTAATAACAGGCTTGATACGGACCAAAGCCTTAAAAAAATCAGTGAATATCAGGAAGTTTAGCAATCTTGCTATGAAATAAAACAGAAAGAGAAGAGATTTTTCCCTTCAAAGTACTTGCAGACAAACCTTTATCCAAACCATCCTGAAGAAACTGTAAAATTCTAGGAATTCTAAAAGAATTTATGAGAAGAACACCATGAAATATAGGTTTTCCAAAACCGATAATAAATCTTCCTAGAAACAGACTTACGAGCCTGCAACATAGTATTGATCACTGAGTCAGAGAAACTTCTATGACTAAGCGCTAAACATTCAATTTCCATACCTTCAAATTTAGCGATTTGAGATCCTGATGTAAAAACAGCCCTTGAGACAGAAGGTCTGGCCTTAAAGGAAGTGACCAAGGTTGGCAACTGGACATCCGGACAAGATCCGCACACCAAAACCTGTGAGGCCATACTGGTGCTATCAGAAACACATGCAATTGTTCCATAATGATCTTGGCGATCACCCTTGGAAGAAGAACAAGAGGCGGAAAAATATAAGCAAGTTACTAGTACCAAGGAACTGTTAACGCATCCACCATCTCCGCATGAGGATCCCTGGACCTGCAAAGGTATCTGGGAAGTTTAGATGGGAAGCCATCAGATCTATTTCTGGCAGACCCCACATCTGTACAATAGTTGGATTCCGCCCAAGAAAGTATTTGTGATACTTCTTTCATTGCTAAAGGACTGCAAGTCCCTCCCTGATGATTGACATATGCCACAGTTGTGATATTGTCCGTCTGAAAACAAATGAAAAGTTCTCTCTTGAATAGAGGCCAAGTCTGAAGAGCTCTGAAGATAGCACAGAGTTCTAAAATATTGACTGGTAACCTCGCCTCTTGAGGTTTCCAAACCCCTGGTGCTGTTAGAGACCCCCAGACAGTTCCCCAACCTGTGAGACTTGCATCCAGGAAGGACGAACAAAAGAGACCCCTTGAATAATCCGATGATAGTCCAACCACCAGGACAGAGAGAGTTGAATGTTGGGATTTAAGTAAATCATTTGTGATATTCGAGTATAATCCCTGCACCATTGATTCAGCATACAAAGCTGCAGAGGTCTCATATGAAAACGAACAAAGGGGATTGCGTCTGATGCTGCTGTCATGAGACCTAAAACTTCCATGCACAGAGTCATGGACACTGAATCTATTTGGAAACCTAAAAAGGTGACCCTTGTCTGAGGAATCAAGAAATTCTTTGGTAAATTGATCCTCCCACCATGACTTTGAAGAAACAACACTAGTTGATTTGTGTGAGATTCTGCTAAATGAAAAGATTGAGCTAGAACCAAGATATCGTCCAGATAAGGAAACACCACAATACCCTGGTCTCTGAATACAGATAAAAGGGCACCGAGAACCTTTGAAAAAATTCTTGGAGCTGTCGCTAGGCCAAATGGAAGAGCGACAAATTGGTAATGCTTATCTAGAAAAGAGAATCTCAGAAACCGATAGTGATCTGGATGAATCGGAATGTGAAGATAAGCGTTCTGTTGTGGACATGTAATGACCTTGCTGAACAAAAGGCAGAATAGTCCTTATAGTCACCATCTTGAAAGTTGGGACCCTTACAAAACGATTCAAAACTTCAGACCGACTTTCTTTGGGACAATGAATAGATTTGAATAAAAGCCCAGACCCTGTTCCTGAAGCGGGACTGGTATAATGACCCCTGAAAGCTCCAGATCTGAAACACACTTCAAAATAGCCTGAGCTTTCACAGTATTTGTTGGAACATTAGAGATATTTAATCTTCTCACAGGAGGTCTTATTCTGAAACCTATTTGATACCCTTGAGAAACAATGCTCTAAATCCACTGATTCTGAATGGAATCTGCCCAAATACTTTGAAATAATTTCTATCTGCCCCCCACCAGTTGAACTGGATTGAGGGCCGCACCTTCATGCAGTCTTGGGAGCTGGCTTTGGCTTTTTATAAGGCTTGGATTTATTCCAACTTGAAGATGGCTTCCAATTGGAACCAGAGTCCTTAGGGGAAGAAGTGGTTTTCTGTTCTCTATTCTGAGGAAAGGAACAAAACCGATTAGAAGCTTTAAATTTACCCTTAGACTTCTTATCTTGGGGCAAAAAAACTCCTTCCCCACAGTGATAGTGGAAATAATAGAATCCAACTGAGAACCAAATAAACTATTACCCTGGAACGAGAGAGATAGTAATCTAGATTTAGATACCATATCAGCATTCCATGATTTAAGCCATAAAGTTCTTCTAGCTAGAATAACTGAAGACATAGATTTAACATCAATCTTGATGATATCAAAAATAGCATCACAGATAAAATGATTAGCATGTTGAAGCAAACGAACAATGCTACAAAAATCAGAATCTGTTTCTTGATTTGCTAAAATTTGATGCAGCCGCAACATCAGCCATAGAAATGGCAAGCCTGAGAATATAGCCAGAATGTAAATATGCTTTCCTTAGATAGGATTCAATCTTCCTATCTAAAGGATCCTTAAAAGAAGTACTATCTTCCATAGGAATAGTAGTACGCTTGGCAAGAGTAGAAATAGCCCCATCAACCTTAGGGACTTTTTCCCAAAACTCCAAATTAGCCGTTGGTAAAGGATATAACTTCTTAAACCTAGAAGAAGGACCAGACTTAGTCCATTCTTTAGCAATCACATCAGAAACGGCATCTGGAACAGGAAAAACCTCAGGAGTAATCACAAGAGGTTTAAAACAGAATTTAAATGCTTACTAGATTTGTTATCAAGAGGATGTGACTCCTCAATGCCCAAAGTAACTAATACTTCTTTCAACAAAGACCGAATATATTCAATCTTAAAAATATAAGAATATTTATCAACTTCATTGTCTGTAGTATGATCTTCTGAACCAGAGAGATCCTCTTCAGAGGAGGATATTTCAGTATGTTGTCGGTCATCACAAATTTTATCAGTTTTATGAGAAATTTTAAAAGACCATTTACGTTTATTAGAAGGTGAAATAGCAGACATAGCCTTCTGTATTGCATCAGCAATATAATTTTTCATATCAAAAGAGATATCATGTACATTAGATGTTGAGGGAACAACAGACACTGTACTAGTACTAATAGAAACATTATCGGCATGACAACTGTTACATAATATAGCTAGAGATATCATCTCAGCTAGCTTACAACAGATACACTTAGCTTTGGTAGAACTGTGTTCATTCATCATGGTTCCTACAGCAGCTTCTGAGACAGGATCAGACTGTGACACCTTGCAAAATGCAAAAGAAAAAATAACATTTAAACAAAATATCCAATTTCCTCATATAGCAGTTTCAAGAATGGGAAAAAATGCATATGCAAAATAAGCAGAAAAGCAAACAGCATAGCCCTCTAGAATATAAAGAGAGCAGGGAGCATAAAGGAAGTGGGGTAATATAATAAAAAAAAAATATGGAGCCAAGTATGACGCATGATGCGAAGTGAAATTTTTTTGGCGCCAATAAACATCCAGAAATGACGCAACTCGCGTCATAAAAAGCGCGACTTTGTTGCCAAACAATCTAATGTCAATAAAGACGCAGGAAATTACGAAACTTGTGACACTATAGACGCAAATTTGCACACAAAAAAATTTGCGCCAAAAATTACGCAATAAATAATAGCATTTTGCGAGCCTAGATTTGCCCGTGAAATTTAAGGAAAAACAAGTCAAATTGGAAAAAAGACTAAACCCCAGGTAAGAAAATAACTTCCTAAAACATGATTCTCAGATTGAAACTGTTAGACTGCAAAGAGAAATATACAAAGACCTGACTCATGGCAAATATAAGTAAATACATATATTTAAAATTTTATATTAATACATAAAGTGCCAAACATAGCTGAGAGTGTCTTAAATAATGATACATACTTACCGTAGACACCCATCCACATATCGCAGACAGCCAAACCAGTACTGAAATCTATCAGCAGAGGTAATGGTATAAGAGTATATCGTCGATCTGAAAAAGGAAGGTAGGAGATGAATCCCTACGACTGATAACAGAGAACCCTTGAAAAGATTTCCTATGAGTGAAACCATAAAAATCAACAGGCAATACTCTCTTCACATCCCGCTGACAAACACTGTACTCTGAGAGGAATTGTGCTTCAGAATGCTTAGAAGCGCTTATCATAGAAGAAATCATAAAAATCAAGCACAAACTTACTTCACCACCTCCATAGGAGGCAAAGTTTGTAAAAACTGAAGTATGTGTGTGGTGGGAGGTGTATTTATAGGCATTCTGAGGTTTGGGAAACTTTGCCCCCTTCTGGTAGGATTGTATATCCCATACGTCACTAGCTCATGGACTCTTGCCATTTACATGCAAGAAAGATAGATTATCCCTTTATTACTCATTCCCCAGTTTTGCACAAACAACACAGTTATATAAAAATATGTTTTACCTCTGTGACTACCTTGTATCTAAGCCTCTGCAGACTGCCCCCTTATCTTAGGGCTGTTTACGGCTTGCATTTTAACCAATCAGTGTGTTCTCATTTGTAACTACACAGGAGTGAGCACAGTGTTATCTATATGGTACACATTGACTAGCTCTGTCTTGCTGTGAAGAGCTTATACAATGGACTGAGATAAAGGCAACCTGCAGGGGCTTAATAGCACCTATGGAATGGGTACAAAAGGTGATATCTATCTTTTTAAACAATAACATTTTTGGATTCGACTGTCCCTTTAAGTTCCTACAATTTCCTTTAGCAGACTAAGGGTAGAAGTAATGAATCATTCCTATTTAGTACTGTTAACATTTTCAGTTGCTATCATTAGTATATTTCCTTCTCTTTGTTAATTATTTTCTGCTTAATATCTTAAGGCAAATTCAGAGAGAAAGCCTCAATTCTTCATAAAATGGCAAAAAAGAAATGCCAAGTGGACGACAGTGAAAGATTTAATGGAGCTGCTAGCTATGTTGGTGAGTACCTCATGTATAACTTGCTTAGCTTTTTGTAATCAACGTATACAACTTTCAAATAATTAATATTATTCTGAATAACATTTTAGAAGTAGTTAAAAACACTAATACACGTTCACTAAGATAGAAAGATCTCCACAGCCAGATCTCTCCAGTTCTGTATTATACTATGAAATATATCATACTTTATCAAACCTACTAAATAACATGGTTGTGCCAAGATCCTGTTTTATAAGTTATGCTTTCATATCATAGTGGGGTCCTTTAGAAAAAATGTATCTAATGATTTTCTATTGAAAATTACCACAACAGTCTATGGGGATTTTTGTCGATAAATCATTTGATGTAATCAACCCCTATGTTTTTAACCCACAAAAATAACTGTGGGTCAATTCCCATCCTAGTGATCCAGTTTATTGGTGGGTTTTCAGCTCCCACTCTATATTTTACAAGCTCTGAGTGATCACAATCCAAGAGATAACGTTTCCATAGTGGGAAAAGTTTAGATAGGATCTGAGCAGGTAATGAAAAAAACTGATAACTGTTCCTGTTTTACAAAATTAGCAAAAAAACAGAAAAGAAAAATAGGAGTTGACCCGCAAGTGGCCTCTCCAGGAAGTGAGTGACCAAAGCACATTTTTTTACTGGAAGCAAGAGGTGTTTAGTGCCTCATTAAACTCATTTTAATAAAACCATAAAACAAAATGTATTTTCTAAAGAATTTGAATAATAATGAGGAGTCTCAGTGATTCTGACATATTTATGACTTCTTAAATTAATATTTATTCCACTCCACCAGAAGGGCAGGCGGATGAGGTTTGCTATCATGAACCTCGTCAGCCCAGACTCGTGGTGCTGCTTGTTCAATGCTGCACCCTGCTCATGCAGGGCCAATCGCACACAAGATGGAGCTGTCAATCATCCTTATAGGATCTGATCGAGATTATTGAAATACTCCACAGTTTAGGTGCTACTTAACTGGCATTTCAGGCTCGCTCAAATGAACCTGAAATGCTGGGGCTTTAAAACTTCGTAAATGGAGCCCTCATTTTTTAAATGTGTTTAATTTAATAGTCTTGACCACTTGGAAAGTCAGTAGTGACCTGCATTATGTTACTTAAACACATATCAGTTTATGTATGTGTGTGCCATTTAATAAGCTGTTATTGTAACCCATAGTGGCTGAGAATCTAATATTTACATTGACAGTAATCCCATCCACAATTCAAATTAAGATAAATGAGTATGAAAACCTAAATTGGTTGCTCTATATATTAACATGCTGCATCTAGCTATGCTATAAAAAGGACAATATTAAAAGGCCCCATGAAACATTAGATATGATACACCAAATACAAATACTACTTGGAATGAATGATATATTTTTTCTCTGTATTTTCTTATTTTCATTGTAGAAAAAGTTGATCTTCCCAATACTGCTAATGTTGAGGTTGAAGTAACACCACCCAAGGAATCTACTGGTCCAGTTCAAAATGGAAATGTCTCTCATACAATTGAAGCTGCAGACTCACAGGTTATATGAATCCTCTTTTATAATTTTTTACTGGAAAGTCATGTAACACTGTGTTTTGTTATGAAATAAAAGCAATTAAAGTAAAGCAAAATAGCATGTTTTCTTCATAAACGGAAAGAATCCACAGCTGCATTCATTACGTTTGTGAAATTCAGAACCTGGCCACCAGGAGGAGGCAAAGATACCCCAGCCAAAGGCTTAACTACCTCTCCCACTTCCCCCATTCCCCAGTTATTTTTTGCCTTTCGTCCCAGGATGTTGGCAGAGAAGTGTGAGAAGTTTCTTTCGATAGTCTCTTATAGAGGGTAGTACTCTTCGAAATGGGACTGGAGTTTTAAGTAGTCCTGTCAGCCTCTCAGTGAGAGCATGGATGAAAGTTAGAGTCCGGAGATGCAGGGAAAGTCTTCCTGCCAAACCATCCCGACTCAGATTAACAACTCCACAAGCAATCAGCGTTGACGAGTTTCACTGCCTGCTTTCTTCTCTCAAGTCCATGGCAGAAGCAATGCTACTATCTGTGACACTTGAAGGGCCGTGTTCCTGTTCCATGGCGTAGATTCCTGTAAGATCGTTTCATTTTACTTTCATCATGGATGTCTTGTAATTTCAACAGTTTATCCGAGAGACTACAGTCTCGCCTGAATAACTTAAATACAGGGTCTCAGTGAGGCTCCTTTTGTATCTTGGAATCAAGGGTTAACATCTTCTGAGGGGGGTTATTGAACAGGGGGGGTTTCAATCATGTTTGTTATATGATTATGTCTGAAATATGTAGTGATATTTGGGCTCATGGCTATTTTGGAACATAACGGCCTGTTGCAAGTGACGCGGCCTTTACTGTCAGGCACACTTTTTCATGGACTGCACGGTACACCTTGTGACCAGGCGTGGTCACGTTTTGGCTCTCCATTCCCACATTCCTGACCGTGTTTCGCTGGTATCTGGTTCATAGGAGGTGGTGAGTGCCCCAGCCATTGTGGGTGTAAGGTGCCGTATCTATTTTTTCTTATTGGTCCATTTTTTATCAATATCCCAGTTATGGGGGATTCTGATTTTTGGAGACAGATGTCTCTGATTCTGATTCTACTTCTTGCGAAGAATATGAATTGGCCTGGGTGATACATGTCCAGCAGTTATGTTCCAAAGGCCGTTTTAGAGTGCTCCGTTCGTCGAGATCGGGGAACCAGGGGCCCGCTGAGCCATCCACCTCTGGGCATTCTGCTTCCTTTGAGGAGCGTTGCCTACAACCAACTCTTACTACGCATGCAGGTAACCCAAACGCGGCTTATCCTTCTCTGGAGGGTGGCCTGTTTCCTCCAGAGGTAAGACACAGTTCCGCATGGCCATATCTTTGGTGCTGGCGCATTTAAATCTCCCAGGAGTGTGTTTAAGATATTGTCCGTGTTCCGTTAACCAGGGCTCATCAGGCGTGGGATCGCCTGGTCCACTTTAGCCCTCTGGGGGATTGACTGTCCCTGAGGCTTCTGGGGGTCAACCTTCGGGGCCAGGGTCTTCGTTTGCCCCGGCGGAGGTAAGTTTTGCCTTTCGTTATAGACTGGCGTGCCTTCGTGTTCTACTGAGGCATGTTTTGTCGTTGCTGGAGGATCCCACTCTTAATGGGGTGGTGGATCATGAGTCTTCCGATGCGAATGGCATGCAGGATTAGACATAAGGGGATGAAGTAATCTTTTTATAATCTTGTTTCTTGAGTATCTTTCCAGTTCTGAGATTGGAAGACTCGGATTCCTATTCGGCTTGTCCTGCGGGAGTATCCATTCTTCCTGGGCGATAACCTACGGGTTGCCTTATCTTTTATTTTTAATCCGGTTAGGATGGATTTTATTTGGATTAAAGCTCTTGTCTGTTATAATATTTTCTTTGGGAATTTTATTCTATGGAATTGATACTCATGATTTTGTGATCGCACTGTTTACTTCTACGAAAGTTATGAGGATGTGTTTTAGTCCTATGTTTGTTGTTTATCTCTCCCTCTTAGGGGGTGACTTGTGTGTCCTTGTCAGTATGGGGCCCTTGGTTTCAGGCTTGTCCTGACTGGGTTCAATTCCTTCTGTTGTAAGGCCTATTTCAGACACGTGGCGCTTGCTATGCCTGGCTGGTCCGGTTAGGGTGACAAGTGGTTCCACTCTTATTTGTTTTTTGTTTTACAAGTTTCAACTAGCATTCCAGGAGGATTTGATGGTCCGTGGTTTGTCTAGGATCATGGAGGATTGTGTTCGGTCCTCATTAGCCTTTCAATCTAGTGATCGGGACTCTGTTGAGATTCGCTCCGACATCCTCTGTTGGTTCCGATTTGGGATCCAGAGTGTTTACTTCCCGTTGTGGGTTAGAAGATGAAGGTTTTAGGTCCTTCGTGCAGCCAGTTCCTGGCAATCTTGCCTTTCAAGGTTCCTCTGGATTATCCTTTTAGGGCTTATTCCCTCTTGCGGTCTCTTCCTTAGGGTCGAGACTGTTTGGACTTCATCCGTTTTTTCTTGGCAGAAGTGAGGGCCATGTCGCTCTTTTCTGCTCCCGGGAGTTCGTAATTCCATATTAGGGATGATAGAATGTTGTGTCCTCCTTTCCTAGCTTTCGCTTAGGGGATGTTTTTCCTGGATTCGGGATGCTCGGCATTCTTCTTCCTTGGGGTGTTCCTCCGGAAGGTTAATCTGAGAGGATTATGGAGACTAGTTTTTTCTCTACTCTCTCTTCGGGTTATCTCTGCTCTTGTAGTTATTTCCCTTAGTTTTGGACTTCGTGAGTGTAGTCCTTGGGGCCTTTGGGTTCTAGAGTAGTTTGCATGACTACGGCCTAGCACATTGTTGGTGGGGAGTTGGCCTCCTGCTAGGGGCATTCTCTTCCCTTTGGTCTGGGAATTTAGGAGTGAGTGATGTGCCCGTTTCTCCAGTCTAACCCGGATATCATCCCCTGTGAGGTCTGAATCTTTAGATGTGGTATCTTTGTGCTCCCTGGAGGTGTCGTTCATTTTAAGACGGCCCTGGGTCCCAGTTATAGGGTTCTTATATCGGATCCTTATGGGCTTATGATCCTGTAGACTGGTTCAGGATGACTCAGTTTTCAATGGGGGCTGAGTTGTCATTAGGAGTGTGCTCCCTTTTAAGGGGATTTTTTCACTGTTGTATCATCGGTGGTGATCTGGATGTTCTTCATTCGGTCTTCAACTGATTAGCCTACTGCCTTTCACATTCCTTGTGGGCATGTGTGCAATATCTTATCTGTGTCCTCCCTTTTAGGGGGATTGATTGTCTCCATCAGTAGTGGGGTCTCCTCTCTTTGGAGGGTTGTGGTCCTCCCTTGGGTGCAGGAGGAACAGGGTTTTTTTGGCATGAGTGAGCGTGGCAGCCTTATCCTCTGAGGGTCGTGTATTTGGCCTTCTCTCAAAGCACTTGTAAAGCACTTGTTCTCGGAGCAAGTACCTTTTATTTAGGTGAGGCAGCAGTCTGGTGCTCTGTGGCTTGTTTGACCAGCTGTTTGGAGAATAGACTCTCTGTGTCGAGACTGTTGAGGAGAGTTGTGCTAGGTCTTTTTAAAGATCTAATTTTGCACTTTTCTCTACCCCAAGTCCTAGGGGGTTCTTCTTGGATGTACCTTATGTTTTGAAGGAGCGAAGGGGTTGGCACCCGAGCTCTGTGGGGGTGGGTAATTTCCTACATTCCCTGGGGGCTTAGGGGTTGGGGTCATTTTTGTTTCCCCTCTCTATCAGATTTGCCTGTCGCTTGGGCTGGTCTTGTGTTTGGAGCAGGATTTGAGATCTGTTGCTCTGCAAATATCGTCCTCGGGCATCGAGATTTGTTGAGCTGAGCCTTCCTTGGGGGCTATGCTTCTTTTCCATGATTAGGATTTTATCGGAAAGACTGGCAGTGTCCACTGGTTAGCTGGATGCCTAGCTAGCTTCCATTTGCATGCATATATTCAAATTTCTAGATTCATCTTCGTATGACAGCAGCGTGCAATGTTGTAACTCTTCAGGTGGTTGCCATCAGGGGTTTCCCTATCTGAGTTGCTGCATGAGGTTACGTTTTTTTAATATTTGGATATTCTGAACTGTTTTAACGGTTTCTGGGGTTCTCGTCTTCAGTTACCTTCCAGGGTGTGGATGCACTTTGTTTGGGAAGATTCTCTTCTGTCTTTCAATCTCTGGGTCTTGGTCCCGTGGATTTTGAGCAAACTAGGGTTGGGCATTGCCTCCCTTTTTCTACAAGACCGGTTGGGTTTCGGTTGATTTGGCCGTCTGGGTTTTTTTTGCCCAGCATTCTTGGGGCTTGTTTGAGCCCTATTTATGGGTTTTGTTTGGGCCCTATTTGGGTTCTTGGGAATCCTTGATGGATGTCTTCTCCGTGTCTTTTCTCCTTTTTGGAGAATACGGCTGTTTGATCACTTTCTCTAGTAAGGGGATTGTTATTTGGAGTTTGACTGACGGTTAATGGTGGCTCTTGGAGGCTGTTGGCTCTTTCGAGTCTAGTTCCTGCAGTCTCTAGCAAGGCTATGGACTATCTGCTGGTCAGTGTCCTTGGGCCTTTTCCTTTTTTTCAAATTTTTTTGTCGGCTTTGGACGAAGCTGGGTTTCTGGAGTAGGGATGTTAGGCTTGGTGCCCTCAGAATGGGCCGCCTTTTGTACCCTCCCGTTTTAGCATTCAGTGTCCTCTATAGCTTTGGTATTGTTTTCCCAAAAGTAATGAATGCAGCTGTGGACTCTTTCCGTTTATGAAGAAAAACATAAATTTTGCTTACCTGATAATTTCATTTTCTTCAGACGGAAAGAGTTCACAGCTCCCCGACCATAATTTTCTGAGGGGGCGTTGGTTATTTTTGTTCTTCTGGCACCTTTTTTCACCCTATGCTTCTTTTACTGTTCCTTGTTCCTCTGCAGAATGACTGGGGATGAGGGAAGTGGGAGGAGTATTTAAGTCTTTGGCTGGAATGTCTTTGCCTCCTCTTGGTGGCCAGGTTCTGAATTTCCCAAAAGTAATGAATGCAGCTGTGGACTCTTTCCGTCTGAAGAAAAGGAAATTATCAGGTAAGCATAATTTATGTTTTTATTTGTAAATTTATTTGTCTAATTATCATAGATTGTTTTTTTGTTTTTAAATCCAGTGATACTATTGTATTTACAGAATAATTTCTCTTTCAAAGGTGATAACACAAAAAACTAAAACATAAAGAATAAATTGTTATTTCATGTGCTGTCACTTTTGAATGGGAAGTGATTTATAGGTAAGAGGAACATGTTCCTTGATCTTAAAGATATATGAAACCCAAAACTTTTCTGTCATGGTTCTGATAGAGCATATAATTTTAAAGAATATTTTCAATTTACTTCTATTATCTAATTTGCTTTGTTCTTTTGGTATTCTTTGTTTAAAAGCATACCTAGGTAGGCTGAGGAGCTGGGAGCTAGCTGATGATTGGTGGCTGCACATATATGCCTCTTGTAATTAATTTACCAATGTGTTTAGCTAGCTCCTAGTAGTACTTTTCTGCTCCTTCAATAAAGGATACAAAAATAATGAAAATTGATAATATAAGTACATTAGAAAGTTAATTAAAAAGTTATGCTCTATCTGAATTATGTTCATTTAAGCTTATTTTCTCTTGTGGCAACACATACCACAGGAAATAGGGCAGCACATAGGTCTTAAAGGGACATCAAACCCAACATTTTTCTTTCATGATTCAGACAGAGAATACAATTTTAAACAACTTTCCAATTTACTTCTTGCTTAATTATCTTGGTATCCTTTGTTAAAGAAGCAGCATTGCTCTTCTGAGAGCTAGCAGAACACATCAGGTGAGCCAATAACATGAGGCACATATGTGCAACCACCAATCAGCAGCTCCTGAGCCTACCTACTGTACATCTCAATATCTCTTTGTAAAAAACGTTTACCTCAAAATGTAATCAACTTTCAGTAGTAAATGCTCTGTGAACAGCTGCACGTTGGAAAATAAAAACAGTCAATCAACTTCATCAGTGCTTTACTGTGATCTCATGAGTTTTCACTGAAATCTCGCATGAGTTTATAGTAAACGTCCTTAAATTGAGGAGTGAAATAACATGACTGTGTCTGCACATGCACGCTCCTTTGCAATTCCCGGGGCTAGCATTCTGATTGGCTGCTTAAAGTCCCTTTACAATTGGATTTGGCTAGTGAGGAAATTTTGAGGTAAAATATCTTCCCCTTTTACATAGAGATGTTCAGGAGATATTTTCTAGTTGGCTTTTTCCAGCTATGCTACATCACTTTCAAGTACTTCAACATTTGGGTATCAAGGAGAAATATGGTTTCCGCTGTATTTTTCAGAATACTCTTCAGGTGTTAAAGGGACACTAAACACTAAAGGTATCTAAAGGACAGTTGTTGCACATGTGCAATGATGTTAGCACCAGAATGTAGGGGCAGCACAGATGACTAGAGGGAGGTGTGACATAACCTCAATACTATGCTTATAAAATTTATTTAGGGCAAATTACAAGTGGTGTGCTATTTAGTGCTCTTGCTCAAGTGTAAACTTGCTAAAAGTAATCTTTTTGCGTTTGCAGGTTAGCGCATACATTACAAGTAAAAAGTAAAATTTTTGCGCTAGAGCGAAACCCTATGCGCAATAACTTACGGGACCACTGTAACACATTCGCCCCATAGAGTTCAATTGAGAGCATAAAGAAAAAAGCTAACTTATCGCTCGCCAAACCCAACAGGAGTTATAAATATTTCACATTCCAACGATCTTCACATACAGGATTATGCTATTTTTATTGTAAATACATATCTCTATATATCTGTGTATACTTATACATGTATATCTATTTTTATAGATATATACGGCTAGATTTAGAGTTTTGTCGGTAAGGACCCGGGTAGCTAACGCCGGCTTTTTTCTGGCCGCACCATAAAAATAACTCTGGTATTGAGAGTCCACATAAAGGCTGCGTTAGGCTCCAAAAAAGGAGCGTAGAGCATATTTAACGCAGCTTCAACTCTCGATACCAGAGTTGCTTACGGACGCGGCCAGCCTCAAAAACGTGTTAGTGCACGATTCCCCCATAGGAAACAATGGGGCTGTTTGAGCTGGAAAAAAACCTAACACCTGCAAAAAAGCCGCGTTCAGCTCCTAACGCAGCACCATTGTTTCCTATGGGGAAACACTTCCTACGTCTGCACCTAACACTCTAACATGTACCCCGAGTCTAAACACCCCTAACCTTACACTTATTAACCCCTATTCTGCCGCCCCCGCTATTGCTGACCCCTGCATATTATTATTAACCCCTAATCTGCCGCTCCGTAAACCGCCACTACTTACATTATCCCTATGTACCCCTAATCTGCTGCCCCTAACACCGCCGACCCCTATATTATATTTATTAACCCCTAATCTGCCCCCCTCAACGTCGTCCTCCACCTGCCTACACTTATTAACCCCTAATCTGCCGACCGGACCTGAGCGCTACTATAATAAAGTTATTAACCCCTTATCCGCCTAACTAACCCTATAATAAATAGTATTAACCCCTAATCTGCCCTCCCTAACATCGCCGACACCTAACTTCAATTATTAACCCCTAATCTGCCGACTGGAGCTCACCGCTATTCTAATAAATGTATTAACCCCTAAAGCTAAGTCTAACCCTAACACTAACACCCCCCTAAATTAAATATAATTTTAATCTAACGAAATTAATTATCTCTTATTAAATAAATTATTCCTATTTAAAGCTAAATACTTACCTGTAAAATAAATCCTAATATAGCTACAATATAAATTATAATTATATTATAGCTATTTTAGGATTAATATTTATTTTACAGGTAACTTTGTAATTATTTTAACCAGGTACAATAGCTATTAAATAGTTAAGAACTATTTAATAGCTACCTAGTTAAAATAATAACAAAATTATCTGTAAAATAAATCCTAACCTAAGTTACAATTAAACCTAACACTATACTATCATTAAATTAATTAAATAAAATACCTACAATTACCTACAGTTAAACCTAACACTACACTATCAATACATTAATTAAATACAATACCTACAAATAACTACAATGAAATAAACTAACTAAAGTACAAAAAATAAAAAAGAACTAAGTTACAAAAAATAAAAAAATATTTACAAACATAAGAAAAATATTACAACAATTTTAAACTAATTACACCTACTCTAAGCCCCCTAATAAAATAACAAAGACCCCCAAAATAAAAAATGCCCTACCCTATTCTAAATTACTAAAGTTCAAAGCTCTTTTACCTTACCAGCCCTGAACAGGGCTTTTTGCGGGGCATGTCCCAAGAAGTTCAGCTCTTTTGCCTGTAAAAAAAAACACATACAATACCCCCCCCCCCAACATTACAACCCACCACCCACATACCCCTAATCTAACCCAAACCCCCCTTAAATAAACCTAACACTAAGCCCCTGAAGATCATCCTACCTTGTCTTCACCTCACCGGGTATCACCGATCGGTCCTGGCTCCAAAATCTTCATCCAACCCAAGCGGGGGCTGGCGATCCATCATCCGGTGGCTGAAGAGGTCCAGAAGAGGCTCCAAAGTCTTCATCCTATCCGGGAAGAAGAGTAGATCTGGACCGGCAACCATCATCTTCCAAGCGGCATCTTCTATCTTCATCCGATGAGGACCGGCTCCATCCTGAAGACCTCCACTGCGGACCCATCTTCATTCGGCGACGTCCAACTGAAGAATGACGGTTCCTTTAAGGGACGTCATCCAAGACCGGATCAGCCAATCGGATTGATCTTGATTCTGATTGGCTGATTCCATCAGCCAATCAGAATATTCCTACCTTAATTCCGATTGGCTGATAGAATCCTATCAGCCAATCGGAATTCGAGGGACGCCATCTTGGATGACGTCCCTTAAAGGAACCGTCATTCTTCAGTTGGACGTCGCCGGATGAAGATGGGTCCGCGGTGGAGGTCTTCAGGATGGAGCCGGTCCTCATCGGATGAAGATAGAAGATGCCGCTTGGAAGATGATGGTTGCCGGTCCGGATCTACTCTTCTTCCCGGATAGGATGAAGACTTTGGAGCCTCTTCTGGACCTCTTCAGCCACCGGATGATGGATCGCCAGCCCCCGCTTGGGTTGGATGAAGATTTTGGAGCCAGGACCGATCGGTGATACCCGGTGAGGTGAAGACAAGGTAGGATGATCTTCAGGGGCTTAGTGTTAGGTTTATTTAAGGGGGGTTTGGGTTAGATTAGGGGTAATTGGGTGGTGGGTTGTAATGTTGGGGGGGGGGTATTGTATGTTTTTTTTTACAGGCAAAAGAGCTGAACTTCTTGGGGCATGCCCCGCAAAGGGCCCTGTTCAGGGCTGGTAAGGTAAAAGAGCTTTGAACTTTAGCAATTTAGAATAGGGTAGGGCATTTTTTATTTTGGGGGTCTTTGTTATTTTATTAGGGGGCTTAGAGTAGGTGTAATTAGTTTAAAATTGTTGTAATATTTTTCTTATGTTTGTAAATATTTTTTAATTTTTTGTAACTTAGTTCTTTTTTATTTTTTGTACTTTAGTTAGTTTATTTCATTGTAGTTATTTGTAGGTATTGTATTTAATTAATGTATTGATAGTGTAGTGTTAGGTTTAATTGTAGGTAATTGTAGGTATTTTATTTAATTAATTTAATGATAGTATAGTGTTAGGTTTAATTGTAACTTAGGTTAGGATTTCTTTTACATGTAATTTTGTAATTATTTTAACTATTTTAGCAATTAAATAGTTATTAACTATTTAATAGCTATTGTACCTGGTTAAAATAAATACAAAGTTACCTGTAAAATAAATATTAATCCTAAAATAGCTATAATATAATTATAATTTATATTGTAGCTATATTAGGATTTATTTTACAGGTAAGTATTTAGCTTTAAATAGGAATAATTTATTTAATAAGAGTTAATTAATTTCGTTAGATTTAAATTATATTTAAGTTAGGGGGGTGTTAGTGTTAGGGTTAGACTTAGCTTTAGGGGTTAATACATTTATTAGAATAGCGGTGAGCTCCGGTCGGCAGATTAGGGGTTAATAATTGAAGTTAGGTGTCGGCGATGTTAGGGAGGGCAGATTAGGGGTTAATACTATTTATTATAGGGTTAGTGAGGCGGATTAGGGGTTAATAACTTTATTATAGTAGCGGTGCGGTCCGCTCGGCAGATTAGGGGTTAATAAGTGTAGGCAGGTGGAGGCGACGTTGAGGGGGGCAGATTAGGGGTTAATAAATATAATATAGGGGTTGGCGGTGTTAGGGGCAGCAGATTAGGGGTACATAAGGATAACTTAAGTAGCGGCGCTTTGCGGTCGGCAGATTAGGGGTTAATTATTGTAGGTAGCTGGTTGCGACGTTGTGGGGGGCAGGTTAGGGGTTAATAAATATAATATAGGGGTCGGCGGTGTTAGGGGCAGCAGATTAGGGGTACACAAGGATAACGTAGGTGGCGGTCGGCAGATTAGGGGTTAAAAAAATTAAATCGAGTGGCGGCGATGTGGGGGGGGCCTCGGTTTAGGGGTACATAGGTAGTTTATGGGTGTTAGTGTACTTTAGAGTACAGTAGTTAAGAGCTTTATGAACCGGCGTTAGCCCAGAAAGCTCTTAACTACTGACTTTTTTCTGCGGCTGGAGTTTTGTCGTTAGAATTCTAACGCTCACTTCAGACACGACTCTAAATACCGGAGTTAGAAAAATCCCATTGAAAAGATAGGATACGCAATTGACGTAAGGGGATCTGCGGTATGGAAAAGTCGCGGCTGAAAAGTGAGCGTTAGACCCTTTTTTGAGTGACTCCAAATACCGGAGGTAGCCTAAAACCAGCATTAGGAGCCTCTAACGCTGGTTTTCACGGCTACCGCCAAACTCTAAATCTAGGCCATAGTTTTTTATATATATATATATATATATATATATATATATATATATATATATTACATTAACATTATCAGATATATATAGAACTATATATTTAGTGATTAAAAAAAATTATATCTGAAGAACGTAGGAATGTAAACCTATAGATACTGTAAAAAAAATTATATATATATATATATATATATATTATATTGATTATTTAAAAAAAAAATTACAGAATCTATAATAATGTTTAATTATTGTGTATTTAATATTTCAATAACACACCTTAAGAAAACATACACCTAGATTACGAGTTTTGCGTTAACAGGGGTGCGATACTAATGAGCAGTTTAAGCTCACCGCTCACTTGCAGACAGCGCTGGTATTACGGGCTTTTACAAACCTGGCGTTAGCCGCAAAAAAGTGAGCGAAGAGCAAAATTTAGCTCCACATCTCACCTCAATACCAGCGCTGCTTACGGAAGCGGTGAGCTGGTAAAACGTGCTTGTGCATGATTTCCCCTTAGGAATCAATGGGGGAGAGCCGGCTGAAAAAAAAAACTAACACCTGGAAAAAAGCAGCGTTCAGCTTCTAATGCAGCCCCATTGATTCCTATGGGGAAATACTTTTTATGTCTACACCTAACACCCTAACATGAACCCTGAGTCTAAACACCCCTAATCTTACACTTATTAACACCTAATCTGCCGCCCATGACATCACCGACACCTGCATTATATTATTAACCCCTAATCTGCCGCTCCATACACCGCCACCACCTACATTATAGTTATGAACCCCAAATATGCTGCCCCCAAGATCGCCAATCCCTACATTATATTTATTAACCCCTAATCTGCCACCCCCAATGTCACCGCAACCTAACTACATTTATTAACCCCTAATCTGCTGCCCACAATTTCGCCACCACTATAATAAAGATATTAACCCCTAAACCTAAGTCTAACCCTAACCCCCCCTAACTTAAATATAATGTAAATAAATCTAAATAAAATTACTACAATTCACTAAATTATTCCTATTTAAAACTAAATACTTACCTATAAAATAAACCCTAAGCTAGCTACAATATAACTAATAGTTACATTGTAGCTATCTTAGGGTTTATTTTTTATTTTACAGGCAACTTTGTATTTATTTTAACTAGGTACATTAGTTATTAAATAATTATTAACTATTTAATAACTTTCTAGTTAAAATAAAGACAAATTTACCTGTAAAATAAAACCTAACCTAGGTTACACTAACACCTAAAACTACACTATAATTAAATTAATTACCTAAACTAAATACAATTAATTACAATTTTAAAAAATTATCTAAAGTACGAAAAAAAACACTAAATTACAGAAAATAATAAAATAATTACAAGATTTTTAAACTAATTACACCTATTCTATTCCCCCTAACAAAATAAAAAAGCACCCCAAAATAAAAAAAAAATGCCCTACCCTACACTAAATTACAAATAGCCCTTAAAAGGGCCTTTTGTGGGGCATTGCCCTAAAGTAATCAGCTCTTTTACCTGTAAAAAAAAAATTACACATACCCCCCCCAACATTAAAACCCACCAGCCACATAACCAACCCTACTCTAAAACCCACCCAATACCCCCTTGAAAAACCTAACACTAACCCCTTGAAGATCACCCTGCCGTGAGACGTCTTCACCCAACCGGGCAGAAGTGGTCCGCCAGACGGGCAGAAGTCTTCATCCAAGCTGGGCAGAAGAGGTCCTCCAGACGGGCAGAAGTCTTCATCCAAGCTTGGCAGAAGAGGTCCTCCAGACGGGCAGAAGTCTTCATCCAGCCGGCATCTTCTATCTTCATCCATCCGGCGCGGAGCGACTCCATCTTCAAGACATCCGACGTGGAGCATCCTTCTTGGCTGACGACTAAAGACGAATGAAGGTTCCTTTAAGTGACGTCTTCCAGGATGTCGTCCCTTCAATTCCTATTGGCTGATAGAATTTTATCAGCCAATCGGAATTAAGGTAGGAAAAATCCTATTGGCTGATGCAATCAGCCAATAGGATTGAAGTTCAATCCTATTGGCTGATCCAGTCAGCCAATAGAATGCGAGCTCAATCCTATGTAATTATTTGTAATGTAATTGTAATTATTTTATTATTTTCTGTAATTTAGTGTTTTGTTTTTTTCATAGTTTAGATAATTTTTTTAAATTGTAATTAATTTTATTTAGTTTAGGTAATTAATTTAATTATAGTGTAGTGTTAGGTGTTAGTGTAACTTAGGTTAGGTTTTATTTACAGGTAAATTTGTATTTATTTTAACTAGGTAGTTATTAAATAGTTAATAACTACTTAATAACTATTGTACCTAGTTAAAATAAATACAAAGTTGCCTGTAAAATAAAAATAAACCCTAAGATAGCTACAATGTAACTATTAGTTATATTGTAGCTCACTTAGGGTTTATTTTATAGGTAAGTATTTAGTTTTAAATAGGAATTATTTAGTGAATTGTAGTAATTTTATTTAGATTTATTGTAATTATATTTAAGTTAGGGGGGTTAGGGTTAGACTTAGGTTTAGGGGTTAATACATTTAATATAGTGGCGGCGACATTGGGGGCGGCATATTAGGGGTTAATAAATGTAGGTAGGTGTCGGCGATGTTAGGGCCGGCAGATTAGGGGTTAATAATATTTAAATAGTGTTTGTGATGCGGGAGTGCGGCGGTTTAGGGGATAATATGTTTATTATAGTTGCGGCGATGTCCGGTTCTGCAGATTAGGTTAAAAAATGTATTTTAGTGTTTACGATGTGGGTACCTCAGTTTAGGGGATAATAGGTAGTTTATGGGTGTTAGTGTACTTTTTAGCACTTTAGTTAAGAGGTTTATGCTACGGCGTTGTAGTGTAAAACTCTTAAAAATAGGATATGCAATTGATGTAAGTGGATTTGCGGTATTTCTGAGTCTGGCCAAAAAAGTGAGCGGTACACCTGTACCTGTAAGACTCGTAATACCAGCGGGCGTTAAAAAGCAGTGTTGGGACCGGCCAACACTGCTTTTTAACCCTAACACACAACTCGTAATCTAGCCGTAAGTTTTCATATGCACTAATTCCTATTTTTTTTAACACTGGGAATTTTTTTTAAATTTTTATTATTAAATGTATATTTCTCTATATATATGATAATGCTAATGCAAAAGATATGTCTATACATATATATAAATATAGTATATATCTATAGAAATAGATATACAGATAAAGGTATATACAGATATAGATATAGAAATATGCATTTAGAATAAAAATAACATTCCTGTATGTGAAGAGCATTGAAATGTGAAATATTTACAGCAAATACAAAGTAAAACACATTAAATATTATTATGAAACATATATAAATAAAAAAAGAGAAGCGCTCAACCTGGGAACAAACAATAGTATAATAGCTTGTTCTATGGCTAGTTACCACCCAAGAAGCAGCCTCTTTTTGCTCAACATGTGCCTTTCACAGAGAAGAACTTTCCTGAAGCATATCAGTCTGATCCTGACTTAACAGTACAGCCCAGCCCCAAAATACCAGGCAATCCCTCTCTGAACGAGAGAAACAGCAAAACCCCAAACGTACGTTTCGGCCTAGTGTGGGCCTCGTCAGTGAGATGCAGCCATATCCCTCTAGGCACACTAAGCAATGGGTCCATGTCTGGATTCCTGCATCACACTTAGGGAGACTTGCATAATATAATTTGCATAAATAAAATAGAGAACCTGGGAACAAACAATAGTATAATAGCTTGTTCTATAGCTAGTTACCACCCAAGAAGCAGCCTCTTTTTGCTCAACATGTGCCTTTCACAGAGAAGAACTTTCCTGAAGCATATCAGTCTGATCCTGACTTAACAGTACAGACCAGCCCTGAAATACCAGGCATAAAATACTTTTTAAATTGAATTCCAGCACATATTACTGTGCAGCATATAACAGGAATCAGGGTTTGGTGTTATACATAATTTACTCAGCCTTTTCTGATTTCAAAAAGAAAATTAAAGGATGTAAAAAAAAATAAACCTGGAATTGATCAATAAAAGTTACAGTTTAATCAAAATGATAGTAAAAGAGAAAAAGAAGAATGTATATAATGCATACCATATACAAAACAATCTATCTTTATAAATAAGAACTAATGATAAAAAATACTTATTTTATGGAAAAAAAATAGTTATTTTTTTCATATTAAGTAATTGTATGCCTTTTAATAAAGCTTTCCTCGGTTGCAGAGTTAACTTGTACACCAGGGCTAGATTCTATGCAAGTTTCCATAATGGAGTCTCTATGATAAAACTTAACAGCAACAGATTTCTCATAGCTGTTACAAATTAGTGATTGTAACACACAAACAGCTCCATAATTTAGTTTAATACTAGATGTGACTTGCTACATAATGGTGACCAGGGAGTTATATTGGCACCTTTATTAAAGGGATAGTAAACACCAACAATGTTATTGTTTAAAAAGATAGATAATCCCTTTATTTACCATTACCCAGTTTTGCATAACCAACACTGTTAGAAATATACTTTTTACCTCTGTGATTAAGTTAAGTATCTAAGCTTCTGCTGACTGCCTCCTTATCTCAGATTTTTTGACAGACTGGCATTTTAGCCAATAACTTCACGTGCATAAGCACAATGTTATCTATATGAAACCAATGAACTAGCGCCCTATAGCTGTGAAAAACTGTCAAATGCATTCAAATTAGAGGCGGCCTTCAAGGGCTTAGAAATTAACATATTATCCTACCTAGTATTAGCCTTTAACTAAGAATAACAAGAGAACAAAGCAAATTTGATCATTAAAATTAGTAAATTAGAAAATTGTGTAAAATGACATGACAATTTAATTTGGGCTTTACTATCCCTTTAAGATTGAGATTTTACAAATTCTGATTATGCTTTGACAGTTTCTTTGTAATTTTCACAAATTTGGGTAATACTTTGTATATTTATGTGTATATTTTACAAATTACATTGCACTTTGTATTTCTATTTAAAATAAAACTGAAATCTTCAGTTTCCCATACAGCTTCATTACTTTCTATGGGCTCAATGATCAAAGACTTTCTAGTTTGTAGGGAAATTATAGTGCAGACTTCACAGAGGCTGAACTGAATTCTATAAGAAAAAGTGTGGAACCTGGAAGAGATGACTTCCGTAGAAAGTAATGAGGCTCTTTGGGATACAGAATTTCACAAGGGAGAGTGAAGTAAACAGGAGAACACCTGGGTCTAATATAAAGGGTCAGTTTGCAGCAAATACAAACTAAACTGAAATGTTTTCACTACAATATAAGTTGCTTTTGTCTCTAGTTTAGTATATATAACTCAGTGTAAATAAGTGTATTGTAAATTGTTAGCAAACTTTGCCTGCATACAGCGGGCAAGATAATTCAGTGTGACCAGCTCGTGTAAAATTCTTACACTATTTCTTTAGAATTGTGAAAAGAGCACCAGACATACCCTGGGAGCGCCCCTGTTTAGCCCAGGGAACTGCTATGTACCTCCTAATTTCTGAAGCTCTCATTTTTAATTTTACAACAGAGCAAATAAAAAGTGCAATGACATTTTTAAAAGATTCATGGGAATATACAATGTAGGAACTTAATTTGTAACTTTCAAAACAATCAGAATTTGAAAATGCACTACTGCATCTAAATATAAATGTATTAAAATACAAAAAAGAAAGTGCAAAGCTGAAAATGTAATAATAATGAAAGGACCCAATCTGAAGTTGAAAGTAATACAAAATACCAAGCACAAATTGTAAGTGTAACAAAACAGTCATGTCATGCAGTGCTATATAGCACTTTACTTTTCTCTCTTTCCCATTCAGAAATACAGAGAGCATCCCTTAGAGAAATATAGTAAAATGTTCCTCTTTAGAGACCTCCCAGTGCTGGAGGATCATTAGATCATCTCGAGTGGAGAGCTTTATGGAAGGCATCTCTCATCTCTCAGCAACTTCCAGGTTCCTCCCTTTTTCTGTTAGCATTCAGTGAGTTCAGACCCTGTAAATCTGCACTCTAATTCCTCTCCAAGCAGGAGAATATTTTATCATTAGGACTTAAGTGAGACTTTCCTTTTTTTTCTGGGGAAAGTGTTGCAGGCTTGCAATGCCACTATAAATTATAATTTGTCCTATTGATGTATCACAGTAGAATTAGATAGGAATTTTTTTTTTTTTTTTTTTAAATTATAAGACATGATTATATGTCTGTAAGCGTGAAAGCAAGCTTTGGTTTGCAGTTCTGCAAGATCTGCAATACAGCATTTATTAATTATTTTATTTCTGAAAGTTTTGTATACAGTTTCAAAAGTATCACTTCATCACATTTCACAGCTCTCGCATATAACAAACTTCACTGATATATATTATTACATTAAATAAATGCCCTCTTTGTGTGTGTTACTGGCAGATACACACACATAATTCTGCCCTTTTTTCTCAGGATTAGGAAGAACAGTGTCCATAGATGCAGTTAGACAACACTGAGGGAAAGCTGAGCTTTCTCATGGGTGGATTCCTTCAGGTTGGGAATGTAGATGGTCATGTTGTGATGGGTTTTGGGTCTTCCAGTCTGGGACCAGGGTGGTTCCAGGCTTTTTAACAGAAACCAGGACATAAATACAGAACTGAATGCAGGGACAGCAGGACGACACTTACAAACAGTGACAGTTTTGTCTTTAAACGAGACTGATCTAAGACAGTACTTAGTGGCCATTAAAAATATTCATTCCATGAGGGCTTTATTAATAAGTGTTTTTGTTTAATGCATAAATTAATCTTTTTACTTCTTGTAAGTGCTCGATGTGTCAGTAGAACAGGAAGCATAGGATCTAGGCTCATTTTCTTAAAATACAAGATGCAATATTGATGTCTCAGGGTATAATTAGTTGGGACTTTTATAAGGAACTTATGAGACAATATTTTATGTTACTATCTGTTTGATAGGATTTCATATCATTCCTTTGAGAAAGCAAGCTTTCATTTGTAGTAAAGACCTGCAGTACATCATTTATTAGGTGTAATATTTCTGGAAGTTTAGTATACGGTTTCAGACATATTACTCTAGGCTTTCAACACCTGGTCTTTTTTTTTTCTTATTCAACACTTCATCACAGTTCATCACAGCTCCCACACATAGCAAGTTTCACATATATCTAGTCGTAAGTTACCATAGCAACCTGCCTTTCTGCATTACAATGTAACAACACAATATTACAATGAAACAATACATGCTCTTCTTAAGATTCAAAATATCCATTTCAGCATTATAGTAACAAAGCTACCAGCTGGTTGTAGGGAGTTAGCTTTCCAAATATAGCTCCAATTTGTTAAAGATAGATTTGCTAATAATACTGCATTGTATTTTCTGTTGTTCTGTTAACTTTTTAACATATAGATAATTGTAGTATCTTAGCAAATAAACTACATGTATACACCGCACATACAGCGGGTTAGGGACCGGACCCCCGCTGAAAAGTGAAAACCGCCTTAAAGTGAAACAAGGCATTTTTAGCTTTCATTTCACTTGCCAGTGTTTGAACTAACATATAGAGGCTTATTTATCAAGCTCCGTATGGATCTTGAAGCCCTGTGTTTCTGACGAGCCAGAAACACAAGTTATGATGCAGCGGTCTAAAGACCGCTGCTACATAACCTGTCCGCCTGCTCTGAGGCGGCGGACAGACATTGATGAAAATCAACCCGATCGGGTTGATTGAAGATTGGCCGCGAATCTGGAGGGGGCGGCGTTGCACCAGCAGTTCACCAGAACTGCTGGTGCAATGATAAATGCCGACATAGTATGCTGTTGGCATTTATGGATGTGCGACGTACATGATCCGCAATATCGGATCATGTCGACTCGCACAATAATAAATAGGCCTCATATTAGGGGTGCATTAGTGCTATGTTTAGTTTAACACTAGCACAGCACAGTATTCAATTAGTATTCAATAAATACTGTACCTGTAAAACAGTGAAAATAACCGTAGTACAATTTGCCAGACTATAGCACTGAGACAAAGATTGCACTGTAATGCTGAAAACCGAGTCAACTGCGCATAACAAAATGGTGCTGGTCACTTTTCTTGCAATCTCACGAAGATTACTGCACTGTTTCATAATCATTGGAGATTGAACTTCAGCTCCACAAAGTGCTGTATTAGCGAAGCGCTGTAAAGTGAGGTATACCTGTATGTAAAATATTTGATATAAATATACTGAGACAACGTTTTTAACAAGTATAAAGGCGTTAGTTTAGACTGACATTGCTACTAGACAATATTTAGGATCACCATCAAATGCACAAGAGTGTGGCAATGCTTGGGTTACATGTTGCAGAATGAAACATTTTAAATTATTTTATTTTCAATATTTTATTGGTTGAAGAAGACCTGGGTATGGTAGTTTGTTCATTGCCATCTGACGTAAGGAGTGGTATTCGCTGTTATCGGCTAGATTTTGAGTGGAGCGCTAATTAACGCTCACACTCACGCAATGGCCCCAATTTATCAAGGTCTGTCGGACCTGATCCGACAGTGCGTATCAGGTCCGACAGACCTCTCTGAATACGGCGTGCAATACACTCGCCGTATTCAGCATTGCACTGCAGACTCGCAGTCAATAGGCCGCCAGCAGGGGGGTGTCAATCAACCCGATCGTACTCGATAGGGTTGATTTCCGGTGATGTCTGTCCGCCTGCTCAGAGCAGGCAGACAGGTTATGGAGTAGCGGTCTTTGTGACCGCTGCTTCATTACTGCTTCAGACTCGCCAGAAACACGGGGCATCAAGCTCCATACGGAGCTTGATAAATATGCCCTATTAACTCTACTAGTAGTAAGCTTTTTGCACGCATTAGGTAGCTCGCATATTACAAGTTTAAAGTAAAAAAATGTTTGCACAAGTGTTAAACCGACACATACATAAAGCCGAAGTCCGAATATCACAACCATGTTAACGTAATCCCCAATAGGTTTCAATGGAACACAAAAAGGAAGAAAAAAACACTGAACAAGTCCTGCAAACCCAATTTGATTTTCTTAACTGCACCAACCTGACATTAAAGGGACATAAAACCCACATTTTTTCTTTCATGATTTAGAAAGTGCATGCAACAACTTTCTAATTTACTTCTATTATCTAATTTGTTTTAATCTCTTGATATTCTTTGCTGAAAAACATATCTAGATAGGCTCAGTAGCTGCTGATTGGTTCCTGCACATAGAAACATGGGGTGATTGGCTCACCCATGTGCATTGCTTTGTCTTCAACTAAGAATATCTAAAAAATGAAGCAAAATAAATAATAGAAGTAAATTGTAATGTTGTTTAAAGTTGTTTTCTCTATCTGAATAATGAAAGAAAATGTTAGGGTTTAGTGTCCCTTTAAATATTAATATTTCACATTCCAATGTTCTTTACATAGCAGAATATGTTCTATTTATTTATAAATACATATTTCTATATATATCTGATTTTTTTTTTGGTAAAATATATATCAATTAAACGATCTTAAAAAAAAAAAGTATGCTCCAAAGCAAACTGCTAAAAAATTCAATTATTGTAGAAAATCAATTTAAAGTTTATATATAAATTTAATAAAAGGGATATAAAAAGCAAACATTTTCTTTCATGATTCAGATAGAGCATGCAATTTTAAACAACTTTCTAATTTACTTCTATTATCAATTTGTCTTTGTTCACTTAGTGTCTTTTGTTGGAAAGCAGGAACTTATGCTTAGGAGCTGGCCCATTTCTGGAGCACTATATGGCAGCAGTTTTGCAGGAATGTTATTTATTTGCAAGAACACTAGAAGACTGCACTATTTCCTGCCATGTAGTGCTCCAGATGCCTACCTAGGTATCTCTTCAACAAAGAATATCATGGGAAACATCTTGAAAAAAAGTCTTAACTGCTGAAACTCATTTATGTGAGTGACAGCTAACCAAAGCAGCTCTGAGAAAAGCTGAGAAAGGCTGCTCAATTTGGGAAAGATGCCATAAAGTGCTTGTTTGGATTTTTAAGACCTATTTCCATTTACTCAATCTGGATCTTATACTGTTGCTAATCCTGTAAACAAGTGCTTGCAAAAAGGAACTTAGTTGCAATTATCTTATCGGGGGGAAAACAAATACAGTTCTCATAAGCATCATTCCAGCTCTCTGATTGGCTGCCTCTCCTCATGTGACCACTCATGCCCAATATGTTTCACCAGTGTCGGGCTGTTTGGGGAGAGAAGACATTGTTCTGCTAAAGGTATCGTTAAAAAGTCTACCTGTGGAGGGGAGTTCATAAGAATATATTATTTGCAAAGTGAGATTTCTTTGATAATTGCCTAAAAAAAATTGCGACTGAACAATAAACTAAATTGGACATTATTTTTAGTCTGACTCTAATCGGGCTCGTTTCCATTGAGCCGTTAAAAATGGAGCCGTAAGCTACCGAAGCGGCCGACAGCTCAAAGTCATTTACGGCTCCATTTTAGTACCAGGTTTCCATTGAAAAGGTTTCTGCTTTGCGAGTGAACGCTCTTTTTGTGTAGGTGTAAATTAGCATTGTGTTAACGCTTCTACCCGATGCCGGATTTATAAAACTTTATTAGGTTACTATGGTAAACCGACCTTACACTAAACTTATTGCATATACGGCGCCGCATACAAGTGGGGCGCCATATATTTTACCCGTCGCTCGCTGTTAGAATAAAATCAAACACCTAATGCATGGGCGATATCTACCTCTCACCCACAACCCCCCACTGCAATAACTAATGTATTAACCCCTAAACTGCCATTTCCCAACGACGCAAACTATCTATTTAAACTATTAACCCTTTATCCTCAATGCCCCACATCGCAAACCATCTATTTAAATTATTAACCCCATATCCGCAATGCCCCACATCCCAAACAATCTATTTAAACTATTAACCCCTAAACCGCCAATAACCCACTTCACAATTAACCTAATAAATCTATTAACCCCTAAACCACCAAACCCCACAACGCAAATAACTAATCACTAAGCCCCCTAACCTAACACCCCCTAAATTAACCCCATTACATAAATTAAAATAATCCTAAATTACAATTGAAATAAAAAACCTAACATTACTTTAAAATCAGCCAATAGGATTTCAGTAGCTCTCATCCTATTGGCTGATTTGAATTTGAAGAATCAAATCAGCCAATAGAAATGCAAGGGACGCCATATTTAATTGCGTACCTTGAATTTATTATACAGTGTACGGCGGCGATCGTAAGAAGAGGATCCTGCACGCTTCATGGCTCCGCGGTCGCCAGTCTTCAGTTCCGCGGTCGCCGGTTTTCAGTTCCACGGTCGCTGGTCTTCAGTTCCGTGGTTATGGATGAAGATAGAAGAGGTCGCCGTTTGGAAGAAGACTTCACCGCCGGACTTCAGGAACCATGAGTACCTATCTGGGGGTTAGAGTTAGGCTTTTTTTTAAAATTTTATTTTTTAGATTAGGGATTTGGGCGCTGTAAAAGAGCTGAATGCCCTTTTAAGGGCAATGCCCATCCATATGCCCCTTTAGGGGCAATGGGTAGTTTAGGATTATTTAGTGGGTTTTTTTTATTTTGGGGGGTTTTACTGTTAGGGGGAACTTACTTTTTTTTTAAAGGTAAAAGAGCTGTTTAACTTAGGGCAATGCCCTACAAAAGGCCCTTTTAAGGGCTATTGGTAGTTTAGTATTAGATTAGGGGGTGTTTTTATTTTAGGGGGCTTTTTTATTTTCATAGGGATTAGGTTTAATTTTTTTATTTTTGATCATTTTGTTTATTATTTTATGTAATGTTAGACTTTTATTTTATGTAATTTTAGCTTAATTTAAACTTAGTTTTTTTATTTTTAAAGTAATGTTAGGGGTTTTTTTTTTTTTTTTTAATTTTTTATTGAGCAATTTGAACGTTACAAATAAAAAAAAATGTGTACTAGGATTTACATTGTAGTTATGAAAACAGTCCATATTTGAGAGTATATATGTACTTCCTAAAAATCTGTCTTCATTTTAATCCCATTTTAAAACAAAGTTGACCACTCTTGGGTCTACAATTTGATGCAATATTGTATGATACAGGATATATGAAAGGAAAACAAAAAATAAAGGGGAAAAAAGAAGGGGGAACGATTATTGAACTTATATAATATAAAGAAGGCTAATTATGAGCCACAACCCAACAGTTACTTTATCAGTTTATCAACCAGAGAATTAAGTGTAGCCTGCACAGACTTTTGTTGTTTGAGGAGCAAGTAGTGTTGTTGCTTTAAAATTTGTTGAATCAGGGTGCTATTGGTTGAGTTGTTAGTCTAGGAAGGAAGCCCAATGAGGGGATAAAATAAGCTAGATGACCTCTAAGAATGATATCTTAGATGCAAAATGTTTGTTTGTATAGATAGTTTTATGGCCTAATTAGTAGAAATCGAAGCGTTAGAGGCTATAAGTTATAAAAAGCTTAACATAGCTTCCCCCTCCGTAACCCCGGCCACTGGTCGCACAGGGGGATACATGCCAACCTGTTCTATTACTGTCACTTATTTGAGGTATGTAGAGATTCAAGCTTGCTTTGCAAACAACACAAACCATAGTGCAATGAATGTGACTCTAGATCGGGAACTGTATTAGGGTTAATCTGTGTTGGATTAGTACATAAGAATAAAACTTAATATATATTTGCACATACATAACATCATAACCGTTTAAACTATTGAGTCAAACTAGTAACTATTTGTATTGCTGTACAGCAAATTATTATTGTCCATTTGTCCTCAGTTTTTTGGATGCAAGGTCTATTTATATAATCAGCCATAGGACTTATGTAGCTGAAAAAGATAGTGTCCTCCTTGTTTGAGTATAGTTGAATATGGCTGTGGCAAGCACAGGCACAGGTCAAGCCCAGGCGCTTTCTCTTTAAGCCTTTGCATGTTACCTTGCCATTGATATAAGCCTGTAGCTCGTCAGGGGCGTCCTTGCAGATTTCACTGTTGTTATTGATCCCGGATGATAGGCTTGTAGATTTTTCATCGGCAACCCTTTGGGAACCCCTACCAGCTACCGCGTGGCCACACTCTGTAGTAAGTGTTCTTCCATCCATGAAAATCTATTTAGTCCACCCCAAGGTACGCTAGCCTGTTGTTCCTTGTCCGGTGTCTTCAAGTCCCTTGATTGTACTGTAAGAGAGCTCACTAGCACTTCCGGAGCATATGCTTTAAATGATGGGCCATGTGTTGTATTATGTGCTGTTACCGTAAGCTGCGGGCCCATCCGTTGACACTCTGTTGCGCAGCGTCCTACTTCCAGTGGATCCTCTGCTCTTTGATGGTTTGAAAACATGGTTCAATCAGTTGCGGTCATGCTAGTTTCAGGTGCAACGGATGCTTCGGGAGACTGGCAGATCTTCTTTGCAGCTGTAACCCTTTGGGAGCCCCCTCAAACTCCCACATGGTCACGTTATGGCACGAATATTCCTCTATCCGTGGAAATTTATTTGGCGCACCCCAGAATACACCAATTTGTTGCTTTGTATCAGGTGTGTTCAAGTCCCTTGGCAGTGTTATGGGAGAGCTATCCGGCACCTCCGATGCACCACTAGTGTACGGTAAGCCACGTGGAGTGATAAAGATTGTTTCCCTGCATTGCGGGCTTGTTTGGTGATAATTCGTGACGTAGTGTTTAGTTTCAAGTGGGTCCTATACTGTTTTCGGTGTGTCGCTCGACTAGCATATATTTCTCCTACATTGGTGTATCCGGTCCACGGCTTCATCCTTACTTGTGGGATATTCTCAATCCCTACAGGAAGTGGCAAAGAGAGCACACAGCAAAGCTGTCCATATAGCTCCCCTCAGGCTCCGCCCCCCCAGTCATTCTCTTTGCCGCTCTAACTAGTAGCATCTCCCCAGCAACTGAGAAGCGGATTATCTGAGTCGTCAGACTTTCCATCCGGGGGAGTGGGAACTTCACCCGGAGGTTTTTGCCCAGTTAACTCAACTATGGGGCATTCCGGATCTGGATCTGATGGCGTCACGTCAGAACTCAAAAGTTCCATGTTACGGGTCCAGGTCCAGGGATCCCAAGGCAACACTGGTAGATACCTTAGCAGCGCCTTGGTTGTTCAATCTAGCTTATGTCTTTCCACCGTTTCCTCTTCTCCCACGGCTAGTAGCCAGGATCAAACAGGAGAAGGCTTCGGTAATTCTGATAGCTCCTGCGTGGTCACGCAGGACCTGGTATGCAGACCTGGTGAATATGTCATAGGTTCCACCATGGAAGCTACCTTTGAGGCAGGACCTTCTAATTCAAGGTCCATTCGTACATCCAAACCTAGTCTCTCTGCAACTGACTGCTTGGAGATTGAACGCTTGATTCTAGCTAAGCGTGGGTTTTCGGATTCAGTTATAGATACCCTGATTCAGGCTAGAAAGCCTGTCACTAGGAAAATTTACCATAAGATATGGCGGAAATATCTTTGTTGGTGTGAATCCAAGGGTTACTCATGGAGTAAGATTAGGATTCCAAGGATTTTAGCTTTTCTCCAAGAAGGATTGGAGAAAGGTTTGTCAGCTAGTTCCTTAAAAGGACAGATATCAGCTCTGTCTGTTTTGTTACACAAACGTCTGGCAGCAATGCCAGATGTTCAGGAGTTTGTGCAGGCTTTAGTCAGAATCAAGCCTGTCTACAGACCTGTGGCTCCTCCATGGAGTCTAAATCTAGTTCTTTCAGTTCTTCAGGGGGTTCCGTTTGAACCTCTACATTCCATAGATATTAAGTTACTATCTTGGAAAGTTTTGTTTTTGGTTGCTATCTCTTCCGCTAGAAGAGTTTCTGAATTGTCTGCTTTGCAGTGTAATTCACCCTATCTGGTGTTTCATACAGATAAGGTCGTTTTACGTACCAAACCTGGTTTTCTTCCAAAAGTGGTTTCCAATAAGAATATTAACCAGGAAATAGTTGTTCCTTCTCTGTGTCCTAACCCAGCTTCTAACAAGGAACGTCTGTTACACAATCTCGATGTGGTTCGTGCTTTGAAGTTTTACCTAAAAGCAACTAAAGATTTCAGACAAACTTCGTCCTTGTTTGTCGTCTATTCTGGTAAGAGGAGAGAACAAAAGGCGACTGCGACCTCTCTGTCTTTCTGGCTGAAAAGCATCATCCGGTTGGCTTATGAGACTGCTGGAAGGCAGCCTCCTGAACGAATTACAGCTCACTCTACTAGAGCTGTGGCTTCCACTTGGGCTTTCAAGAATGAGGCTTCTGTTGAACAGATCTGTAAGGCAGCGACTTGGTCTTCACTGCATACATTTGCAAAATTTTACAAATTCGATACTTTTGCTTCTTCGGAGGCTATTTTTGGGAGAAAGGTTTTGCAAGCAGTGGTGCCTTCCATTTAGGTTTCCTGACTTGTTCCCTCCCTTCATCCGTGTCCTAAAGCTTTGGTATTGGTTCCCACAAGTAAGGATGAAGCCGTGGACCGGATACACCAATGTAGGAGAAAACAGAATTTATGTTTACCTGATAAATTTCTTTCTCCTACGGTGTATCCGGTCCACGGCCCACCCTGGCATTTTAGTCAGGTTTAAATTTATTTTTATAAACTACAGTCACCACTGCACCCTATGGTTCTCCTTTTTCTCCTAACCGTCGGTCGAATGACTGGGGGGGCGGAGCCTGAGGGGAGCTATATGGACAGCTTTGCTGTGTGCTCTCTTTGCCACTTCCTGTAGGGATTGAGAATATCCCACAAGTAAGGATGAAGCCGTGGACCGGATACACCGTAGGAGAAAGAAATTTATCAGGTAAACATAAATTCTGTTTTTGTTTAGTAAAAAATCTAAAGGGGCATTATCGATAAGTCTCTGACACAGTATCTCAAACTTGTGCCATTGTGCGTTGTCGCTATTTTGGGACTTCATGTGTCCAATAGTAGCCATCTTAGCTGAGGTGTAAAGATATTTTGTGAACAATCTTGTTTGTTCTTTTTCTGTGTTGAATATCGCTTTGAAAGGGTCTTAGTTTTGTCGATATTGTTGGTTGTGGCTGAGTACCTCGGGTTACCGAGTGGGGTAGCGCTGCCTATGATGGGCCGCTGCCCTAGGCCCCTGCCCTAGGCCCCAGTTGTCTGCGTCGGAACTCCGGTATCAAAAATACAGCTGGATTTGAGACCACACTGAAGTCCCAGTGTTGTGGCTTGCTTTTTCATAAAAGTAGGATACATTTTGCTGTAATAGTTGTCCTGTAAACGGCGGTTTAGCAGAGGTTCCACAGGAACTCTGAGAAGTGCGACGGGTAAGGATCACCGTGCATACACACACCCTTAGGTCTTTTATTTTAATTGTAATTTAGGATTATTTTAATTTATGTAATGGGGTTAATTTAGGGGGTGTTAGGTTAGGGGCTTAGTGATTAGTTATTTGCGTTGTGGTGTTTGGCGGTCTAGGGATTAATAGATTTATTAGGTTAATTGCGATGTGGGTTATTGGTGGTTTAGGGGTTAATATATTTATTAGGTTAATTGCGATGTGGTTTAATGGCGTATTTGGGGTTAATAGTTTAAATAGATAGTTTGCGTTGTGGGGCATTGCAGATTAGGGATTAATACATTTATTATAAATTGCGATGTGGGGGGGCTGGCGGATAGAAGGGTTTTGACGTGCCCGGTTAGATTTCAATGGGAGAAAGGTCTCAAAGAGCACGTTTTTCTTATTTCTTACACCTAGTTTAGATGGGTGTTATTTTTGTTAATGTATCAGCAGCCTCCGACAGTGTATTTACGGTTTGCGCGGGCATTGGAAACCGGGTATTATTTCAAGATTAGCAGCTTCCTATACTTTGTATGGGACACGATAATGTTTTCGGCATCTGGAGTCCGGTTCCCGAAATTGGGTTATAACGGGCCGTTGGAAGCAATCGATAAACAATATTGCTTCTGAGTTCAGGCAAACCTAATTATGGCTCAATGGAAACTAACCCTCTGACGTCTGTGCAGTTAATACATAAATTACTTTACCTATTATCGCAGACAGGGCCGGCCCTAGCCATTGCGGGGCCCAAGGCAGGATGACAAAATGGGGCCCCCTGTCTCCCCGCCCCCAGACCCTCCATGAACCCAGCCCCTCCCTGAATCCCACCCCGCCATTTTTAAAATTGAAAAAATAAATGGCAAAAACCAATTTAAAGGGACAGTATACACCAATTGACTGCATGTAATAGACACTACTATAAAGAAGAATATGCACAGATATAAACATCCAGTATAAAGCCTTTTAAAAACTTACTTAGAATCTCCCAACTTAGCACTGCTGATGAGGTTAGGCTGGGACACCGCCTGTAAGGGGCTGAAGAGGCAGACATTCCCGCCACTCCTGCATATGAAAAGACCCATTACACAACAGGAGTCTGCAGACATCAGCATCCATCTACAGGGCCGGGCCTAGCAAGTGTGGGTCCCTAGGCAGAATGACAGTATACACACACACACAAACAGTACACACACCGAGATACAGTCATACACAAACAGTACACACATACACAAACAGACAGTACACACACACACAGATATGCAGACACACATGTACAGACACACAGACAGTACACACACACATATGTACACACATTTAAAACATACACAAAACATACACTAATGCACTCACGCACACACACAAACAGAAACAGTCTGGCAGAAATTTGGTTAATATCTTTGTTAAATATCAGTTGTGCCTTCTTTTTATCTACACTTAAATTATTTGTTGAGGTCTTAATTTTAAACCTAATTAAACAATTGATTTGTAGAGAAAAAATAATAACAAAGAAAAAAGGTACAGTATATTAACAGGAGAAAAGTATCCATAGTTTCTGAAGCCCCCCACACACAGTGAAGTCGACTTTGCAGCCCATGCTTTTTTAAACCAAGTTTACACTTGAAATAAAATAGTCAAATAACGTCTTCAAGATGTCTTTTTTTTATCTGCTGCAGTGCCGGGGGTGGGGGAAAGCAGAAGCCGTAGTCGTGGAACACACAGAAAACCTACTCATCTGCTCCTCTATTAAAATTCCCACTGATATAACTGATATATATTGCGCATAAAGTATTTTAGAAAAAAACACTTTGGAATTTGAATTAGAGGAAGCAGATGAGTAGGTTTTAGAGCTGACACTAATAATTTTAAAATAGATGGCGGCGGGGTAGGGGCTCACTTTAGGGGGTAGGTAAGGTAGATGGCGGCGGGGTAGGGGCTCACTTTAGGGGGTAGATAAGGTAGATGGCGGCGGGGTAGGGGCTCACTTTAGGGGGTAGGTAAGGTAGATGGCAGCGGTGTTAGGGGCTCACTTTAGGGGGTTATAGATTTAATATAGCTGGCGGCGGGGTCCGGGAGCGGCGGTTTAGGGGTTAATAACTTTATTAGGTGGCGGCAGGGTCCGGGAGCGGCTGTTTAGGGGTTAATAACTTTTTTATTATTAGGATAGTGAGGGGGGATAGCGGATAGAGGGTTAGACGTGTCGGGCTATGTTTAGGAGGCGTGTTAGACAGTGCGGGTGATTTAGACTTTAGTCAGGTTTTGTAGGCGCCGGCAGTTTCTAACGTGCCGTAAGTCACTGGCGACGCCAGAAATTTGTACTTGCGCAGATTTCTGGACATCGCTGGTTTATCCAACTTACGGCACTTTAGCCTCTGACGGCGCCGTATATAGGATAGCCTGAGTTGCGAGCTGAAACTGCGGGCGACGCGGGTTCCCTCGCTTGTGCCGCAAACTACGCCGTATATCGGATCGCGCCCCTGGTGTCAATTTCAAAACATATTGGAGGAGAAGAGAGGGGAAAAAAGTAAAAAAAAAAAGACTGGCCATATTGTTAATGCTGCTTATTAACTAGTGTCACTGTTAAAAAAAAATATATCTAACTGCACCATCTGCCCCATTATACCTCTTCTGTCAAGATTTTATCTTAAAATTCTACATTTGTTTAAAATGTTATTATTATTATTATTTATGCAAATGATCATTTGCATATCATTTTGTACAAATCTATACTGCTCCTTAGATAGCTTGCTGTCAGCTGGGAAACAGTACAGATTTGTACAATATAATATGCAAGTTATCATTTGCATAAATAATAATAAAAAAAAATTAAACAAGTGTAGAATTTTAGATAAAATCTTGACTGAAGAGGTGATCTTATGCAATCTAAGTGCTGCAGATGTGACAGTATGTATTTCTCATAATTTCAATTCAAACTTATCTCAAGTTAATAGGATAACCACCCTTTTATTATCCAAAATAATATATTGTATTCCTATGTAATTGCAATGTAAGAATTTAACTGAGCGTTTGTCTCATGTAGTGTGTGTGCTTTATTCTCCAGGTAATCAACACAATACAGATGTGCTGGTGCATACGTACAGTGTTTCTCAACCGCATTCCTCAAGTACCCCCAACATGCAAGGTTTTCATTATAGCTGAACCAGTGCACAGGTGAAATAATCAGCTGATCATTAACACCATGGTTACTAACTTGCTCTCACCCATCAGCTGATTATTTTACCTGTGCACTGGGTCAACTATAATGAAAACCTGCCCTGTTGGGGGTACTTGAGACCCGCGGTTGAGAAACAATGCTTAAGTTTAATTTAAGCTACTTCTTTTGGGCTCATATATGTGTTTCTCCGGTGTATCATTGTCAGCGCCTCACTAGCCTCTGACCTCACTGTACGTCACTGGTGTCACTAGGGTCCCTTGGTCCCCTGCCAAGCGTGAGCCAATGACATTTTACACACTGCAAATGACTACACTTCCCTTCCTCTCATGGACTGATAAGTGCATCACACATGGACAGATGTCATCGCCTTAACAGTAGCAGGGAGAAAAATAATCCAAAGCTGTATTTATAATAAAATAAAGAAAGAATTTAAGGAACCAATAGAATGCAGCTATCTCTGTCTGTCCTTCCTATTTGACAACTATAATTTGTTTTCAATCTTGTTGCCTAATTATGCTGGGTTGAGTTTACAGATAGCATCATTTTTGGTGGCAAGAGTGACTGTTATCAGCTCCTGGGCATAGCAACTAGCTTTAAACACTATTTAGAGACCAGCATATAGCACACTATAACTAATTAACAGTAGTATGAGTTGATCACATTTATAAAATGGTAGCACTGTTAAAAAACAAACTGCTATTGCTATAATTTTTCATAATTCCATAGTGACTTTCATAGCATTACTCTGTTTATACATTTTTCAGCAGCTGAATATTTGCATTTAAAAACCATCAGAGATGGCATGAGACAGACTGTGATAATCATACCTAAAACATAGTCAACATGTATAAATATCTCCCTTGCCTTTATATCTGCAATTAAAATAGCTGACTTTGTCTGTGGTATCCCCTCCTGTACTGAAAATTTCTATACTTAATTATAGGCTATAGAAAGGCTGTGTAAACATAGCCAGCAGAAGAAATTGCACTCCCTGGGGAGGGTTAGTAGAGCGAAGTAATAAAATGGTTTCAATTGTTCTTTCTAAGTATTGAGCTTTGTTTTACAGCCAGAGATAATATAAAGTATCATGTGTGTGTACAGAAACTGGTAAAATAAGGTTTTCTGATTTCCCTGCTAGCTCAGCCCATTTTCACTTAGTTGTGGTTTCAAAAAACAAAAACAGCTATTTTAAAGCAATTTTTCATACATTATACTCTGCTGCTGATATAACAAATCATTGGAAACCCATTAAGCAGAAAAAAGAAAAAAAAAACATGTTTACTGTATAGTGTCCCTTTTAAGCAAATATCTTAATATAAGGTGAAAACAACTGGTACTCAGGTCTGTACTTTTGTGATAACTATTTTTTTGCACACTTACTTGACAAATGTGTTTAACAGAAATAATAGCAAATAATTTGTTATTTTTAGCATGCTTTTTTAGATAGATGTTGACAGCTTTAACCAGCAGTAATATTATAACAGTAAATTAAGCTCCCAAATAAAGCCATCAATGTTTTTGTTATAAATCTGCAACAAAAAATTAGATTTTTTTTAATCATCCACATTTTTCTGTATAAAATCACTTTTGGCACAGAAATGACAATGTCAGAGCAGTAACAGTTATATATATATACAGTACCTCCAAAATTACTGAACAGTGCCAATGCCATGAATTGGTAACCAGCCCCCCTCCACCTCAGGAGATTTTCTTGTCACTGGCTGCCCTCCGTTCCCCACACACCTTAGCAGCACAGCAGATGCCAGTGCAGTGTGGTTGGGGCCCCAGTAACACCCCTCTGCAGAGTCTTTGCCAGGATCCGGCCGGGTGCAGTAATCCCCTCAAAAGAGTGCACACTTTTCCCTCGCTTATGACAACAACAAAATATTACTGCATAGTACATTATCTGCTCAGTTCATTTTGGACATTTGAATAATCTAAATAAGCAAACAGTGGTTTTATTATTTTAACTAGAATTTTGCATATATGCTTTTTATTTAGAGGCCTCTAGTTATCAAGCTTCAGACTCCAGAAACACCAGTTATGAAGCAGCGGTCACAAAGACCGCTGCTCCATAACCTGTCCGCCTGCTCTGAGCAGGCGGACAGACATCGCCGGAAATCAACCCGATCAAGTACGATCGGGTTGATTGACACCCCCCTGCTGGCGGCCTATTGGCCGCGAGTCTGCAGGGGCCGCGTTGCACCAACAGCTCTTGTGAGCTGCTGGTGCAATGCTGAATACGGCGAGTGTATTGCTCACTGTATTCAGCGAGGTCTGACGGACCTGATCCGCAGTGTCGGATCAGGTCCGCCAGACCTTAATAACTAGAGGCCAGAATGTATTCGTGTTTACTTAATTACAGTTATATATAAACTTTTAAAATGATTTTTCTACAATAATTTAATTTTTTATTAGTTTGCTTTAGATTGGACTGCAGTCTTTTTTAAGTTTGTTTAATAATTTTGGTAATAATTTAAGAAAGTACCATGCCTTAGATTTGCTAGATCTACTTGATTATCAGGGAATTGTGTGATTAAATAATAATAATAATATATATATATATACATATAGATATAAAGATATATAAATATATATATATATATATATATATATATATTTATAAATACTCAGAACATATTCCCCTATGTGAAGAACATTGGAATGTGAAATATTCATAGTACATGCACAATTAAACATGAATATTGCATAAATATGATTTCAGCTACTTAACTGCAAAGGGCTCAAATGCACATATATACAGTATATATATATATATATATATAAATAAATAGTATAAGGTGCAAATTGTATTATGTATTTATGCGTTTATATGTGTATATATGTCTGTAAATACATATATACACATATAAATACATATGTGTACACATATATATATATATATATATGTATATATATTCCTCCTGACAAATGCACTCACAGGACTCTTTTAAAGTGAACAAAAACTTGTATATGTATATATATATATATATATATATACATATATACATATCTATACTATAATTGCGTTTGTAATGTCTGTCGGCAGTTGCGTACGCATCCTCAATTGAATGTTGGCAGCGCTTACGCTGCATCCAGGTGAATTCCAAAAATGGCAGGGTGGTGAAATCCACCAGTGGATGCAGCGAAGGCAAACGGAGCATTACAAAAGCAACAACTAATCGCCCACATTAAAGTATTTAAAAAAAAAACGCCTGCATCAAGTATAAAAAAAAAAAACGCCAGCATCAAGTATTTAAAAAAAAAAAACACCGCCCGCACGAAATTTAACAGAAAAAAAACCTACACAAAGTATTAACCCCTAAACCGCAAAAACCTCTACATCGCAATAAACCTATTTACCCTATTAACCCCTAAACCGCAAAACTCCCACATCGCAATAAACCTAATTAACTTATTAACCCTAAGAATAAACTACCAGTAACCCTTAAAGGGGCTTTTTGCAGGACATTGCCCCAAAATAATCAGCTCTTTTACAAAAAATATACAAAGTCCCACCTAACATTAAACCCCCCCACCCCCCAAAATAAAAGAACCTAGCACTAAAAAATCTAAGCTACCCATTGCCCTGAAAAGGGCATTTGTTTGGGCATGGCCCTTAAAAGGGCATTTAGCTCTTTTGCTGCCCATCCCTAAACTAAATAAAACAACCCCCACCCCCCACAAAACCCTTAAAAATCCTAAGTCTAACCCCCAGGTTGGTACTCACAGTTCCTGAAGTCCGGCGGAGAAGTTCCAGGCGGTGAAGTCTTCTTTCAAGCGCAACCTCTTCTTCTTCCAGGAACATCCTGCGCAGAGCAGTGCTGAAGACTGAAGACCGCGGAACTGAAGACCGGCGACCTTGGAACTGCAGACCGGCGACCGCGGAGCCATGGAGCATGGAGGATCCTCTTCGTACGATCTCCGCGCAGGATGTTCCTGGAAGAAGAAGAGGTTCGCTTGGAAGAAGACTTTACCGCCTGGAGCAGGACCTTCTCTGCTAGACTTCAGGAACCGTGAGTACCAACCTGGGGGTTAGATTTAGTATTTTTTAAAGGTTTTTTGGGGGGGTTTGTTTTATTTAGATTAGGGATGGGCAGTAAAAGAGCTAAATGCCCTTTTAAGGGCAATGCCCAAACAAATGCCCTTTTCCGGTCAATGGGTAGTTTAGGTTTTTTAGTTTTAGGTTCTTTTATTTTGGGGTGTGGGAGGGTTTAATGTTAGGTGGGACTTTGAATATTTTTTGTAAAAGAGATGATTATCTTGGGGCAATGCCCTGCAAAAAGCCCTTTTAAGGACTACTGGTAGTTTATTCTTAAAGTAGGGGGTGTTTTTATTTTGGGGGGTCTTTTTTATTTTCATAGGGATTAGGTTTAATTTTGTTAAATTTGGTAATTTGATTTTTTCATTTTCTGTAATGTTAGCCTTTTTTGTATTTTTTGTAAACTTATTTATTTTTTAATTTTTGTAACTTTAGAATTAGGTAATTTGGGTTTATTTAATGGGGTGTTAGGTTAAGGGTTGTTAGGTTAGGTGTTGTTAGGTTAGGGGGTTTTAGGTTAGTGTACTTAGTTATTTAAATAGTTATTTGCGTTGTGGATTTTGGCGGTTTTAAGGGTTAATAAGTTAAATAGGTTTATTGCTTTGTAGGGGTTTTGCGGTTTAGGACTTAATAGGGTAAATAGGTTTATTGCGATGTAGGGATTTTGTGGTTTAGGGTTTAATAGGGTAAATAGGTTTATTGCAATGTAGGTGTTTGTGGTTTAGGGGTTAATAGGGTAATTAGGTGTATTGCGATGTGAAGGTTTTGCGGTTTAGGGGTTAATAGGGTAATTAGGTGTATTGCAATGTGGGGGGGTTTGCAAGTTTAGGGGAAAATAGGGTAATTAAGTTTATTGCGATGTTGGGGTATTGCGGTTTAGGGGTTAATAGGGTAATTAGGTGTATTGTGATGTGGGGGTTTTGCGGTTAAGGGGTTAATAGGGTAATTAGGTTTATTTTGATGTGGGGGTTTTGCGGTTTAGAGTTATTAGGGTAATTAGGTTTATTGCGATGTGGGGTTTTTGCGGTTTAGGGGTTAATAGGGTAATTAGGTGTATTGCGATGTGGGTGGTTGACGGTTAAGTGGTTTATAATTTTAGTTATATTTAAGATAGTAGTCCATTAAAATTATAGTATTGCTACACCTGTAGCTTACACTTTTATTTAAAAGAAGAGTTACAAAATACGTTGTTTCTACATTTGTAGTTTAAAAAGTAATTAGACTTCCCTATGGGCAGGCTTATCGACTAGTATATACATAATCATATTTAGACATGCTCTTTGACTTTTTTTATAACACCTGAGACATCATATCTGATCCCTTTTAATTTTTTAGGCAATATTTTAAAAAAATATTTTTTATTAGACAGTTCTAAGTATAACTGTACTTTTAAATTTATTTTTTATCGGCTAGATTTAGAGTTTTGTCGGTAACGACCCGCGTATCTTACGCTGGCTTTTTTCTGGCCGCACCTTTAAAATAACTCTGGTATTGAGAGTCCACAGAATGGCTGCGTTAGGCTCCAAAAAAGGAGCGTAGAGCATATTTAACGCAACTTCAACTCTCGATACCAGAGTTGCTTACGGACGCGGCCAGCCTCAAAAAACGTGCTCGTGCACGATTCCCCCATAGGAAACAATGGGGCTGTTTGAGCTGAAAAAAAACCTAACACCTGCAAAAAAGCCGCGTTCAGCTCCTAATGCAGCCCCATTGTTTCCTATGGGGAAACACTTCCTACGTCTGCACCTAACACTCTAACATGTACCCCGAGTCTAAACACCCCTAACCTTACACTTATTAATCCCTAATCTGCCGCCCCCGCTATCGCTGACCCCTGTATATTATTTTTAACCCCTAATCTGCCGCTCCGTAAACCGCCGCTACTTACATTATCCCTATGTACCTCTAATCTGCTGCCCCTAACACAGCCGACCCCTATATTATATTTATTAACCCCTAATCTGCCCCCCACAACGTCACCTCCACCTGCCTACACTTATTAACCCCTAATCTGCCGAGCGGACCGCACCGCTATTATTATAAAGTTATTAACCCCTAATCTGCCTCACTAACCCTATAATAAATAGTATTAACCCCTAATCTGCCCTCCCTAACATCGCCGACACCTAACTTCAATTATTAACCCCTAATCTGCCGACTGGAGCTCACCGCTATTCTAATAAATGTATTAACCCCTAAAGCTAAGTCTAACCCTAACACTAATACCCCCCTAAATTAAATATAATTTTAATCTAACGAAATTAATTAACTCTTCTTAAATAAATTATTCCTATTTAAAGCTAAATACTTACCAGTAAAATAAATCCTAATATAGCTACAATATAAATTATAATGATATTATAGCTATTTTATGATTAATATTTATTTTACAGGTAACTTTGTATTTATTTTAACCAGGTACAATAGCTATTAAATAGTTAAGAACTATTTAATAGCTAAAATAGTTAAAATAATTACAGATTTACCTGTAAAATAAATCCTAACCTAAGTTACAATTAAACCTAACACTACACTATCAATAAATAAATTAAATAAAATACCTATAATTATCTACAATTAAACCTAACACTACACTATCAATAAATAAATTAAATACAATTCCTACAAATAAATACAATGAAATAAACTAACTAAAGTACAAAAAATAAAAAAGAACTAAGTTACAAAAAATAAAAAAATATTTACAAACATTAGAAATATATTACAACAATTTTAAACTAATTACACCTACTCTAAGCCCCCTAATAAAATAACAAAGCCCCCCAAAATAAAAAAATGCCCTACCCTATTCTAAATTACTAAAGTTCAAAGCTCTTTTACCTTACCAGCCCTGAACAGGGCCCTTTGCGGGGCATGCCCCAAGAAGTTCAGCTCTTTTGCCTGTAAAAAAAAACATACAATACCCCCCCCCCAACATTACAACCCACCACCCACATACCCCTAATCTAACCCAAACCCCCCTTAAATAAACCTAACACTAAGCCCCTGAAGAGCGGAGCGGCAGCATCCTGAAGACCTCCGACGCGGAACATCCATCCTGGCCGACGACTGAACGACGAATGACGGTTCCTTTAAATGACGTCATCCAAGATGGCGTCCCTCGAATTCCGATTGGCTGATAGAATCCTATCAGCCAATCGGAATTAAGGTAGGAATATTCTGATTGGCTGATGGAGTCAGGATGCTGCCGCTCCGCTCCGGATGGATGACGATAGAAGATTCCGCTTGGATGAAGACTTCAATCGGATGGAAGACCTCTTCTGCCCCGCTTGGATGAAGACTTCTACCGGATGGAGGACCTCTTCTTGCTCCGCTTGGATGAAGAATTTGGCTCGGCTGGGTGAAGACGACTCAAGGTAGGGAGATCTTCAGGGGCTTAGTGTTAGGTTTATTTAAGGGGGGTTTGGGTTAGATTAGGGGTATGTGGGTGGTGGGTTGTAATGTTGGGGGGGGTATTGTATGTTTTTTTTTACAGGCAAAAGAGCTGAACTTCTTGGGGCATGCCCCGCAAAGGGCCCTGTTCAGGGCTGGTAAGGTAAAAGAGCTTTGAACTTTAGTAATTTAGAATAGGGTAGGACATTTTTTTATTTTGGGGGGCTTTGTTATTTTATTAGGGGGCTTAGAGTAGGTGTAATTAGTTTAAAATTGTTGTAATATATTTCTAATGTTTGTAAATATTTTTTTATTTTTTGTAACTTAGTTCTTTTTTATTTTTGGTACTTTAGTTAGTTTATTTAATTGTATTTATTTGTAGGAATTGTATTTAATTTATTTATTGATAGTGTAGTGTTAGGTTTAATTGTAGATAATTATAGGTATTTTATTTAATTTATTTATTGATGGTGTAGTGTTAGGTTTAATTGTAACTTAGGTTAGGATTTATTTTACAGGTAAATCTGTAATTATTTTAACTATTTTAGCTATTAAATAGTTCTTAACTATTTAATAGCTATTGTACCTGGTTAAAATAAATACAAAGTTACCTGTAAAATAAATATTAATCCTAAAATAGCTATAATATCATTATAATTTATATTGTAGCTATATTAAGATTTATTTTACAGGTAAGTATTTAGCTTTAAATAGGAATAATTTATTTAAGAAGAGTTAATTAATTTCGTTAGATTAAAATTATATTTAATTTAGGGGGGTGTTAGTGTTAGGGTTAGACTTAGCTTTAGGGGTTAATACATTTATTACAATAGCGGTGAGCTCCAGTCGGCAGATTAGGGGTTAATAATTGAAGTTAGGTGTCGGCGATGATAGGGAGGGCAGATTAGGGGTTAATACTATTTATTATAGGGTTAGTGAGGCGGATTAGGGGTTAATAACTTTATTATAATAGCGGTGCGGTCTGCTCGGCAGATTAGGGGTTAATAAGTGTAGGCAGGTGGAGGCGACGTTGAGGGGGCAGATTAGGGGTTAATAAATATAATGTAGGGGTCGGCGGTGTTAGGGGCAGCAGATTAGGGGTACATAGCTATAATGTAGGTGGTGGCTCTTTGCGGTCGGCAGATTAGGGGTTAATTATTGTAGGTAGCGGGCTGCGACGTTGTGGGGAGCAGGTTCGGGGTTAATAAATATAATATAGGGGTTGGCGGTGTTAGGGGCAGCAGATTAGGGGTACATAAGTATAACGTAGGTGGCGGTCGGCAGATTAGGGGTTAAAAAAATTTATTCGAGTGTCGGCGATGTGGGGGGGCCTCGGTTTAGGGGTACATAGGTAGTTTATGGGTGTTAGTGTACTTTAGAGTACAGTAGTTAAGAGCTTTATGAACCGGCGTTAGCCCAGAAAGCTCTTAACTACTGACTTTTTTCTGCGGCTGGAGTTTTGTCGTTAGATTTCTAACGCTCACTTCAGACACAACTCTAAATACCGGAGTTAGAAAGATCCCATTGAAAAGATAGGATACGCAATTGACGTAAGGGGATCTGCGGTATGGAAAAGTCGCGGCTGAAAAGTGAGAGTTAGACCCTTTTTTGAATGACTCCAAATACCGGCGGTAGCCTAAAACCAGCGTTAGGAGCCTCTAACGCTGGTTTTCACGGCTACCGCCAAACTCCAAATCTAGGCCTAAGTGTTTTGTGCAACTTTTTGGTCAAGCATTACAGTTAACCAGAGCTCTGTAGTTGCCGTATCCCGATGAGCATTAAATTCGATTGTGCTCGTGTGAACATGTTCACTTTCATTCTGTAATTGATCCACAAAGAGCCGCGATAAACCCCTTTTTGCTTGAGCGTAACAGTTAGCATACCACTCGTAACCTAGCCCTATATTGGGCTAGATTCCAAGTAGAGCACATTTGATAGTGCAGGGTACATCATCTTTTGTACGAGCTTGGGCAAAGAATAATGCACAATCTTGTATTACAAGTAGATGGTTAAATAGTTTAACCAAAGCATCTCACTGTGGTCAAAACATTTTTTAATGTGCCCTATACTTTTATGGATAGCGCACGGAGCACTATTAGTGCGCTCATTGCACTTGTATTACAAGTGAAGAGTTAAGTGTTGCACTCGAGTGCAATACAAAAAACTTAGTTATCTAAAGGAGCGTTATGGACATATTAACCCCTTCGCTACCAGAACTTTCCGAGAAGAACTTGACCGAAATACCGGAGATTTTTTTGCATTTTTGCTATTACTCCATTTAAACAAAAATAGTGCCTTGTTTTTTTTTTATTTACCTGTTGAAACTTTATATTTGTTTAAGTAGACAACCAAAGGTATTGATCTAGGCCTGTTTAGGTATATTTCATGCCACTTTTTCACCGCCAAATGTGATCATATAAAAAAAATAACTTTTTCATAAACTAGGTTTATCACTGAAATGATTTACATTCTGCCTGTGCAATCATGGCACAAAAGATTGTAAAAGCTTCTCATCCCCTTTGTTCAGAAATAGCGGACATACATGCTTTTTGGTAATTAGAATGCTGCTAATTGCAGCTGCGCACCACATTCTATTATTCCCAGCAGTAGTGAAGGGGTTAATCAGGTAGCTTGTATGGTTAATTTTAGCTTAAGTGTAGAGATTACCATTCCCCCTGATCCCTCCCAAACAACTCTCTCACCACCATCTTAGGTACTAGCAGATAATCTGCCAGTATGCAGTTTAGTTTTGTTTTTTTTAATAATTATATATATATTTTTTTCTATACAGTACTGCGCAAAAGTCTTAGGCCGCCATTAGATTTGTTGTTTTAGCAATGGTATAATGACTATATTTAATTATTACTCAGTCTCTTTATTAGAATACATCTAGAAAATACAGGATATTTGTATGCAGTATTAAAAAACTGAAAAAAAGTGTGATCTCCCCATACACTTGATCAATAGCAGGAACCTGGCTCTAAACAACTTAAATGGAATGGAATCCTAATTAATGTCATTGCTAACACCTGTATTTGTACTACTATTTCATGTCAAAATGACTGCTGTAAAAAGGTCTATTACACCAGTTTTGTGCAAGACATGCTTGAGCATTACATACACATGTGGTATGAGTTAAATTCTTCTGAAGCTTGCTAATAAGACCAACTTTCAATCATATCATTCCATTCAAAATGTCAAAGATCACAGAATTTGACAGACATAAAGTCATATTTTTGCATCAGCAAGATCACTCTCAAGGGGAAATCAGCAAACAAACTGGATACTCAAGATATGGTATGCAAGTGGTTATAAAGAAATCTGAAGAATCAGCAGCGGTGAAGGAAAAATTGGACTGGAAGGCCAAGAAAACTTTCAAAATCTGATGAGAAGTTTCTCACAGTCTCTTCTTTGAGAGACCGGAAGAAGTCCAGCAAGGACCTGGCTCAGCATCTGGCAGCTTCATCGGGATGCCAAGTTGACCCTTCCACAGTCCGAAGAGGGTTGATCAGGAATGGCCTTTGTGGAAGGGTAGCAGATAACCATTTTTTCGGAAGGGGAACTGGGTGAAAAGGCTAAGATATGCTTAAGCTCACAAAGAACGGAATGCAGATCAGTGCAAAAGAGTATTATGGAGTGAGGAATTCAAGTTTAAAATTGTTTTGTCCAATTGTCAACAATATGTGAGAAGAAGAGTTGGAGATGGAAGAATGAGTAATTGTGGCCTTCAGTGAACATGGTGGAGGGTCTGTCCTGGTTTGGGGCTGCATTTCTGCCAGTGGTGTTGGCTATATTATCCAAATTGATGGGATAATGAATGCTGAGAAGTACAGACAGGTTTTAATTCATCATGTCATTTTCTTCTGGAAAGCGACTGATTGTCAATGATTTTATTTTTCAGCATGATAACAATCCTAAGCACACTGCTAATTCTGTGAAATCATATTTGGAGAGAAAAACAGCTGATAAAACACTGACAGTAATAGACTGGCCTTTATAGAGTACAGACCTGAATATTATAGAAGCAGTATGGGATCATCTGGACCGAGAAAGAAATAAAAAACAACCTAAATCTAAAGAACTCTGGGAAAGTGCTCAAAGAAGTATGGTATTATATACCAGAAGATTACTTAAATATGGATGGTCATTAAAACTTTGCTAAAACAACAAAGCTGGTGGTGGCCTAAGACTTTTGCACAGTACTGTATATTTTTTTTCTGCAGTGTAGTGTTCCTCCTCCACCCTCTCACCTCCCTGAGCTCTCTAACCCTTTCCCTCCCACTGCTTGCAGCCGTCTTTAGTACTAGCAGCTGTCTGCTTGTACCTATAAAACACTTTTTTTTTTTCTGTAGTGTTGTGATCCCCCTACCTCCTTTCCTCCAGCGGTCATAAGTCAGGGAATCCCCACCCCACATTTTTTCTGTAGTGTAGCTCCCCATCCCTCACTTTATTTTTTTTCTGCAGTGCAGGGCCATCCCCCACCCTCCTCCCTCCCCCCTCTGTTGCTGGACCACCCAGCCGAGAATGCTGGAGCTTCCTGCAGTGCCAATGTATATATCTATCATGCAGTACAATAGGCATAATACCGCATGAAGTATATATAAGTCATTTTGGGTTAAAAGTGCAAATGAATGTGCCCACAATATTATTATATTGCACACTAACGTTAGCGCACCACTTGTAATCTAGCCCTATATGTAATTATAATCTATAAGATAAAGTATTATATTTTAGAGCAATAGTGATGCTATGTTTTACCCCTTTGCTTGACTAAACAGTATTGAAGATATTTTTTTTTACTTTTTCTCTTCTTTTTCAACCCTTGATCCATTAGGTCCCAGCTGGAGATCTTGATGATGAAGAGGACCATCCTCTCAGTTTAGCCTGGCCTACCAACAGTCGCAAGAGGGCTGTGTATCTAGCTGTGCTACCTATCATATTTCCCTTATGGATCACATTACCTGATGTCCGCAGTCCAGTGAGTAGAGGTTTCAACTGGGTTTAGGAATATTTTGCCTCTCCCTCTCAGAAAAAAAGAAATATAATCCACTTGCATTAATAGATATTAATAGGATATAAACACTTGCTGTTGCACCAATAAAAGGGTTATAACTACTTTGACACCCTTTTTAGAATCTCTTTTACATGCATACTAGGGGCAGGGCAGTGCTCAGCAGGTGGGAGCATAAAACCTGGCACCAGTAATATCAGCCCATCAGCTTAGGCAGTTTAACACTTCCCCTATGTCTTCTAATTTTCACATTCTCCTTCCTGAGTCATGCAAACTCCTCACCGGCTGTGCATGCCCTTGATGAACCCCTTGCACAATAGATTGTAGATGCAGCAGCAAGTCAAGTATGTTCACAATTTATTTTGGCTAGGATTAAAAAGTTAGAGCTCAGATGGTAAGCCTCTCCGAATAGGTGGGCTTTCAAATGGCACCTGAAATTATACAAGGTTGGAAACAGTCTGAGGGAACAAGGAAGAGGGTTCCAGAGGACAGGAGCAGCATGTGAGAAGTCTTGGAATATTAGAGGTTAATCAAAGAGAGCTGGGCAAGGAGTATTAGGAGATAAGTGTGGAAATATATTTGGGAGTGAGGCTGTTAAGTACTTTATAGGTTAGAGTTGATATTTTAAATTGTATTCTAACTGGAATGGAAATTTTGCATAGTTGTACATGGCAGGATTTGTTGATTACTTGTATATATGTATAGTGAAGATCAAAAGTGTGACACCAAGACATCGGACCTGTGATGAGGTTTAGTATAGAGTCTCCAACTGTAAGAGAAATATCAGCTGTGGGATATCTAGAAGAGGGGGGGGGGGGAATAAGAGGCAGCTCAGTTTTAGACAGATTTAGTTGGAGGTAGTGTGAAGACATTTGAGAGGAAATTGCAGAGAGGCAGTTGGCAATCTGATTGAACATAGGACAGATATCAGAAGAGGAAAGATGTATTTGAGTATCATCAGCATATGGTGTAAGTTGTACTGGAACCCAAAGTAGGATAGAAGTTTTCCAAAGGAGGATATATAGATAGAAAAAGTAAGGTACCCAAGACAGAGCCTTGTACTACTCCTACTGCTAGAGGCAAAGGATCATGGGATATGCTGGTAAAGGAAACTGTAAATGAGCAGTTTCAGAGATAAGAAGCAAACAGGAGAGGGCTTTGTCTTGGATGTCAAAATAATGTAGAATTTGTAAAGAAGAGAGGATAGTTAACTGTGTCAAAAGCTGCAGATAGATCCATAATTAGTAGGGAGTAGTGGCATTTTACTTTAGCTGATAGATCATTTGATACTTTAGTAAGAGTAGTGTCTGATCTGTGTTTAGGGTGGAAGACAGATTGGAGGGGAACAAATAAATAGTTGAGAGAAATTGAGTTAGGAATTTGTTGACTTATCATTCCCATAATTTGGAGTAAGAAGACTGTCCGATAGTTAGAAGGACATTTTTAGAATAGGTTAGATTAAGGCGTGCTGGAATGTATCAGGAAATATGTCTGTGGTGAGAAACTGGTTAAAGAGATGAGTGGGTAGAAGGGCTGGCTTTGAGGAGTGGGAGGGAGAAATGTATTTTCTAATTGAGGCAATTTTATTTTGTGGTGTTATAAATAGTGTTCCAAAGGCTATAGAGAAGAGGATATAAGGTGCATTACAGAAGGGATAGCATTAGAGAATAACTAGACAATATATAAAAGTGCAGCTAAAGAGATGGGGAAATAGTAAACCCATAACATATATGTAAATACATTCACTGTCCACTAACGGTTTGTTAATAGAATGATTACCTACCTGCACACTCAATAAGTGTTTGTCTTGCAGAGAATTTGTGATAGTTAAAAAAAAGTCTCCCAACAAGATTGCAATAAGCAATACACAATATGAATGCATTAGTCAATGGAAGTGATATCCTTATGTCAAAATTAAAAATATATATTTTCTTAATAAATGGAAAGAGTCCACAGCTGTATTCATTACTTTTGGGAATTAAGAACCTGGCCACCAGGAGGAGGCAAAGACACCCCAGCCAAAGGCTTAAATACCCCTCCCACTTCCCTCACCCCCAGTCATTCTTTGCCTTTTGTCCCAGGAGGTTGGCAGAGAAGTGTCAGAAGTTTTCAATAGTCTCTTATGGAGGGTAGTACTCTTCAGCATGGGACTGGAGTTTTAAGTAGTCTTGTCAGCCTTTCAGTCAGAGCATGGGTGAAAGAGTCCGGAGATGCAGGGAGAGTCTTTCTGCAAACCATCCCGACTCATATTAACAGCTCCACAAGCAATCAGCGTTGACAAGTTTCTCTGCCTGCTTTTTTCTCTCAAGTCCATGGCAGAAGCTACGCTACTATCTGTCACACTTGAAGGGCCGTGTTCCTGTTCCACGGTGTAGATTCCGGTAAGATCGTTTCATTTTACTTTCATCATGGATGTATTGTAATTTCAACTGTTTATCTGAGAGGGGCCACAACCTTTCGGGGATAACTTTAACATAAGGTCTCAGTGAGGCTCCTTTTTGTATCTAGGAATCAAGGGTTAATATCTCCTGAGGGGGATTATTGAACAGGGGGATTTATAATCATGTTTGTTATGTGATTCTGTCTGCTACTGTGTAGTGTTGCTTCGACTCATGGCTATTTTGGAACATAACGGCTTATGTCTAGTGACGCGGCCATTTCAGGCGGGCGCGCTTTTGCATGTACTGCACAGTTTACCTTGTGACTTAATTTTTGCTTTCCTGACCGCATGGCGACGGAGAAATTCTGGTCCGCTGGTGTCTGGTTCTCTGGAGGTGGCAGTGTCCCAGTTATGGATTCTTTGAGACGGATGTCTCTGATTTAGACTCTACTTCTTGCGAAGAATATGAATTGGCCTGGGTGATACATGACCATCAGTTATGTTCCAAATGCCATTTTAGAGTGCTCTGTTCCTCGGGATCGGGGAATCGGGGGCCCACTGAGCCATCCGCCTCTGGGTATTCTATTTCTCACGAGACAAGTTCCCAACCACCAACTCTTATTACGCATGCAGGTAACCCAAACGCTACTTATCCTTTCTAGGGAGTGTGGCCTGTACCCACCGAGGGGTTACGACACGGTTCCACATGGCCATATATTTGGTGCTGGCACATTTGCACCTCCCGGGAGTGTGCTTACGATATTGTCTGTGTTTCGTTAACCAGGGTTCGTCAGGCATGGGATCGCCTGGTCCAGTTCTGCCTTCTGGGGAGCGACTGCCCCTGAGGCCTCTGGGGGTCAACCTTCGGAGCCGGTGTTTCTTTTTTGTCCTGGCGGAGGTATGTTGCACCTTTCATTATAGACTGACACGCCTTTGTGTTCTACTAAGGCACGTTTTTGGCGTTGATGGAGGATCCCACTTTTAATGGATCTGGGGATTCCAGTCTTACTCTTTGACTGGCTTGCATACATAAACATAAGGGGATGAAGTAATCTTCTTATAGTCTTTGTTATTTGTATATCCTTTTCCAGTTCTGAGCTTGGAAGTCTCAGACCCCTGTTGGGCTGGTCCTGCGGGTCTGTCCGTTCTTTCTGGGAAATAACCTACAGGTTGCCTTATCTTTTATTTTCATCCGGTGAGGATGATTTTTATTTGGTCTAAAGCTCATGTTGTGGTGTGATGTTTCCTTCGGGACAAAAGTCTGTCTGACTGTTCTTTATCCCTCCATCATCGGGGGAGACTCTATGTGGCCTTGACAGTGTTGGGGCCCTTGGTGTCAGGCTGGTCCTGACTGGGTACAAATCCTTTTGTCTTTGAGGCCTAGTTCAGACACGTGTTACCTTTTATGTCCAAAGAGGGCGCCTAGTGATCACAGTATGATTAGTGTTGTTTTCTTGTTTTGTTTTACAAGCTTCAACTAGCATCCTGAGAGGACTTGAGGGTCCGTGGTTGCTTAGGGGCATGGGAGATTGGTTCAGTCCTCATTCGCTTTTCAATCTAGTGGCCGGGACTCCGTTGAGATCCACAGCGACATGCTCAGTCATTTCTGATTTTTCCAAGAACTAGAGTGTTCCTTCCTGCTGTGGGTTGGAAGCTTGGAGGATTTAGGTCCTTCATACCGCCGTTCTTACGGTTTTGCCTTTCATGGTCTCTTCGGAAGTGTCTTTTTAGGACTTGTTACTTTTAGAGGTTCTCTTCCTTTGGGTCAAGACTTTCTGGACTTTGTCCGGCTTTTCTGGCGGCTTTGGCCGCTTAATTAGGAAGTGAAGGCTGTGAGGCTCTGTTTTCCGTCGGGAGTTAATCATCTCCATATCAGGGGCGATAAGAGGTGTTGTCTCTTTTTCCAAGCTTTTTGCTTAGGGGATGTTTTTCTGCCTGGGTTCGGGATGCTTTGCATTCCTCTCCCTTGGGTGTGGTCCTCTGGAACATTAATCTGAAATGGATTATGAGGACTAGCCTTTCTTTCTACTCTCTTTTGGGTGACTCTGTTCTCGTTCTCACTTCCGTTAGTGTTGCCCTTGGGGCCTTTGGGCTCTAGAGAAATTGTGTGACTTTGTCGCGGACTAGTACCTTGCTGGGGGGGTGTTGACCTCCGGCTAGGGGTGTTTTCTTCCCTTGGGCTGGAAATTACGAGTGAGTCCTGTACCCGTTCCCATCCCCTGTGAGGTCTGATTGCTTCAGACGGGGTATCTTGTGTTCCCTGAGGGTGATGTTCTTTCTAGGAGGATTCTGGGTTCCGGGTTCTTGTCTTGGATCCTTCTTCGATGTCTGGAGACTTATGATCCTGTTTTTTTCAGGGACCCTATGTTGCGACATAGGGTCTAGCTTATTGGGCTTGCAAGCAGGAAGGCCAGCGTTCACATCCACCTTCGGGTACTGGTTATAAACTTTAAGGCCTGACTTGTCCTTCGGATGGAGTGTGCTCCTCTATGGGGAGTTTTTTTCTCTGTTGGGTCAACATTGGTGTATGGATTATTTTTCTTTCGGTCCTTGTTTTGATCATACTATGGCTTCATGTCTTGTGGACATGTACGCTGTTCTTATCTGTGCCCTTCCCTTTTGAGGGTATAGTTTGTCTTCCTTTGCCTTCCTTCCGCTCTCTGGAGGGTCTTTGTCCTGCCCTGTGTGTAGGAGGTTGTATCAGGTGGCTTATTTCTGTAAGGGGCAGCATCTGCTGCTCTGTGGGCTCCATTCCACCTGATGGACTTTGATCTTTCTACATAGAGACTGTCTAAGAAAGCTTTGACAGGTTTTCCTATGGATCTATTGCTCTTTCAAGGTCACAGGGGGTTCTCCTTGGGAGTGCCTTATTTTGGAGGAGCGGATTAGGTTGGCACCCAAGCTCTGTTGGGGTGGGTGAGTCCCCCCTTTTTCTTTTCATTCCCTGGGGACTTGTGGTTGGGGTCTTTCTGTCCCCCCCTGTCTATCGGGCATGTCTATTGCTTGGGCTGGTCCGGTGTTGGAACAGGATCTGAGATCTGTTGCTCAGCTATATTCGTCCTCGGAGCATTCGAGATACGGTAAACCTCTTGAGGTTTCTCCTTTCTACATGTTCAAGATTTGTGGAAAGGACTGGTGGCTCTTAGATCCTATCTTCAGTTGCTTTCTGCTTGCCCTGCAAGTATTTAAGTTTCAGAGTAATTTTTAGATGACTGCAGCGTGCTGTGTTTTTTGCTTCAGGTGTTGTTCGTCAGACCTATCTGAGCTTGCTGCACAAGGTTTCGTTTCTGAATATTTCGGTATTCTGAGCTACTTTTTTGTGACTTGAGGGACCTTCGTCTTCAGTTGCATTGTGTTAGGGGAAGATCCTCTCTGTTTCAGATTCCCGTCCTTATCCCGTGGTTTCTGTTTCTGGGGTCTGGGCGTTGCCTCTCCTTGTTTCTATGAGACTGGTTGGGTCTCTGTTAGAGCAAAAACCCAGAGAAACTGGGTCAGGCTGTGTTTGTACTCTTTTTAGGTTGTTTTTTCTGGAGTTCCTTATGCTAGCTGGAAGCTAGCTCAGCATACTGATGCACTCTGGCTACTCTGCACTGTAGCAAACCGAGGGTTGCAAGTTCGATCCCTCGCAAGGTATACTCAGCCTTTCCTCCTTTCGAGGTTGCAGCGCCTTGAGTCCCTTAAGGGGGATTAGCCGCACTCTACAAGTAAAATCATGTTTTCTCCGTGTCTTTTCTTCTTTGTGGAAGAATACAGTAGATTGTACCATTTTTTTAGTAAGGGGTGTGTTGTTTGGAGACCGACTGCTGGGCGACTGTGGCTCTTGGAGGCTGTTGACTTAATCGAGTCTAGTTCCTGCGATCTCTAGCAAGGCTGTGGACTATCTACGGGTCAGTGTCCTTGGGCCTTTTCCTTTTTTCAAATTTTTTTGTCGGCTTCGGACGAAGCTGGGTTTCTGGAGTAGGGCTGTTAGGCTTGGTGCCCTCAGAATGGGCCGCCTCTTGTACCCTCCCATTTTTGCATTCAGTGTCCTCTATAGCTTGGGTGTTGTTTTCCCAAAAGTAATTAATGCAGCTGTGGACTCTTTCCATTTATGTATAAAAACTTAAATTATGCTTACCTGATCATTTTCTTTTCTTTAGATGGAAAGAGTCCACAACTCCTCACCTGTATTTTTTTCTGCTACTTTCTTCTACTGTTCTTTGTTCCTTGGCAGAATGACTGGGGGATGAGGGAAGTGGGAAGGGTATTTAAGCCTTTGGCTGGGGTGTCTTTGCCTCCTCCTGGTGGCCAGGTTCTTAATTCTTAAAAGTAATGAATGCAGCTGTGGACTCTTTCCATTTGAAGAAAAGAAAATTATCAGGTAAGCATAATTTAAGTTATTAAAAAATAAATCTGCTGACAGCGCAGCAAACACACTGTCTACTGACAACATCTCTATAACGCTGTTGTTTTGAGTGAAGCTAATGTATTAGATAGCTATCTGGTCACGGGCTTATTGTTTTCTGAATATGTATTTCCATCAGATCAATGTTCATGCAGTACTGTGTATAATTAATTAGGAATTTCCATATCACACTAATCAGATTCTCATAATTAAAATGAGTGTATTCAGTTGTTGCCATGAATGGATTTGAAGAATGAAATAAAAATAAGGTTCCTGCCTGAACAGTGGAACTTCAAAGAGATAATTGTGCACATCCGTGCATTTAGCAACTGCTACCACTCTCAACACATAACAAAGCTGGTAATATTCCGTATTAGTACTTATATGAAGTACCTATTATTAAGTACCTTTTGTAATGAAAAATCCATTTACATGCAACTATACATGTATGTATGTATGTATATATATATATATATATATATATATTTATGTATATATGTATATATATATATATATATATATATATATATATATATATATAAAACACACAGAGAAAGTCCAGCACTTGCTTGCAAGCTCTCAGCTAAGATTAAAAGCAAAACTGGAAGAGTCAGTTACCTTATCTGGCCAAATGGGACAAGCCCAGGTACCACGTCAAGGTCTCTTCCTAAACCTGGGTCCCTAATACAGCCATACAAATTCAAGCTCTCAATCAAACAAACTTGGAACAAGTGAAGGGTGCACAGGCTTATATATATACTGTATATACAGTAAATATCTCTCTCTCTCTCTCTATATATATATATATATATATATATATACACACACACACATACATACATATATCTGTGTGAATTTAATTTATATATAAGACGTGCAAAACTCTGTTTTCATTATTTTATTATTCATTTGCAAAAAAATATAATTTAACAGATTTTGACGGAAAGGCATTCATTAACTAGACTAATTTAATTTGAATGAATATGAAAATTTGATTATTCATTCGTTTAAGTTTCTCTATCTATTAAATGGACAAACCAAATGAACGAAAGAGCACATTTATTTGTTTAATAGTTTGTTTATTTAATTGACTAATTACAGACAGTGAGTCGTTAAAAATTCCATTGAGCCGTTAAAATGGAGCCGTAAGCTACCGAAGCGGCCGACAGCTAAAAGCTCCATTTTAGTACCAGGTTTCCATTGAAAAAGTTTCCATTGAAAAAGTCTCCACGTTGCGTGCAGTCGCTCTTTTCGTGTAGGTGTAAGGTTAGTGTTGTGTTAACGCTTCCAACCGATGCCAGATTTCTAAAACATCAATAGGTTACTATGGTAACCCGACCTTACACTACTCGATCGCATATACGGCGCCACATATATGTTCCCCGTCACTCGCTGTTAAAATCAAACACCTAATGCATGTGCAATATCTACCTCTTAACCGAAACCCCCCACCGCAATAACAAATAAATGTATTAACCCCTAATCCGCTAACCCCCATAATGCAAAGTATCTATTAAAGTTATTAACCTCTAAACCGCCATGCCCCCACAAGGCAATCTAGCTATTAAAACTATTAACCCCTAATCCGCCATGCCCCCACAACGCAATCTAGCTATTTAAACTATTAACCCTTAATCCATCATGCCCCCACAGTTCAATGTAACTATTTAAACTATTTACCCCTAATCCGCTATCCCCCCACAATGCAAATAACTAATCCCTAAGCTCCCTAACCTAACACCCCCTAAATTAACCCCATTACATACATTTAAAGTGAATGTAAATTTTGATGCTAAAGTGCCCGTTTTTAAAAAATTTGATTGAAAACAGCAGCACTTTAATTCATCAAAATTTACATTTCACTCGTTAAAAAATACTTACCTTTTAAACTTGACAGCTGCTCCAGCTTCCCCTGGTCGTCGCAAAGCCATTTCTGACGTCAGAAATGATGGATCAGTCATCCTCCAATCACGGCTTTCCCCCCCAGATGAATCAGTGTCTGATTCGAAGCCGTGATTGGAGGAAGCCGGATTCCTCATTTTAGATCCAAGAAGAGGCTTTGCGACGGGCGGAGGAAACTGGAGCGGCTGTCAAGATTTAAAGGTAAGTATTTTTTCACAACAGTGAAATGTAAATTTTGATGAATTAAAGTGCCCCTGTTTTTAATCGAATTTTTACAAACCGGGCGCTTTAGCATCAAAATTTACATTCACTTGAAATAATCATAAATTACAATTAAAATATTAAATATTAAATCATACATTACAATTAAAATAATAAATCCTAAATTACAATTAAAATAATAAATCCTGGGGTGGAGCTAGCCAGGCTATAGAACACACGCACTTTACAACAGTTTTGGTGCAGTATTATCCGACACCCGTACATTTTTAAGTCTGAGAAGAGGCGGAATTAATTTGGCCAGCTCCGGATTGCCCCGGGAACCCTCTGGAAAGATTCACAGACCACCACCAAGAAAGCTGAGGAGACCAGGCGCATAACATAGCACAAGCCGTATACAGCTCTTCAGGAGTTGCTCCGGTTGCCATCTTGGAGCCAGTGTACCACACCACTTTACCCGCAGGAGCCATCAGTCCAGGAGGTGCGCGACTCCCACATTAGTTCTCTGGAGTGGTGAGTGGGAAGAGGAGACAGAGGGGACCCCCATAAACCAACCGGGTGAATACCCGATCTCCCTGCTGTGGATTTTTGTTCCGGAGGTGCTCCGGTGGCCATATTGTTTTTTATGAACAGGCCGTTGCAGATTACTGAGACCGGCAGCATCAAAGACACACGCTCCGGTTAGTTGTTTGAAGTGGTGGGTGGAGTGGGAAGGAAGAGGGGATACTCCAGATTCCTCATAAAGGGCACTAGCCACCCTACTAGAAAGTAACTTTGCAGTTTGGGCCTAAGTGCCCTCCTATCTTTATTAAGGCTGAGACTCTAATACTTGGAACATTAAGTGAAGCCATTGGGCTAATTAGCCACAACAATCTACATGGCATACCAAGCCCTAGAGAATCTATAGTACTAGACCTCCCCCCACCTATGTTAACGTTAATGACCCTCTGTTTCTGATGATTTCTGTGGTCCGTTTGTGTGAAAGTAACATGGAGACCTAAAGTAATGCTTGAGGGGGAGGGGAGTAAGGGATCCTTCAGGCACTAATATACCCAAGTCCTGGGAACCTTTTATCAACGTGCCTAACACCCTGAAGGCCTTACAGAAGGGTTGATATTCTGTTCTAAACTCTAGTTAGCATAAGTATCTGTTTCAATTTGCTGGCTCTAAATATATTGGTGCCTTTAACTGCCTGACAAAAATGTCTCACTCTCAGAAAAAAAATAATCAGAAGGGAGCCAATGTGATAAAGAAAACAGTACTGGATCACTTTAACCCCTCACATAACCCTGGGGATGATAGTGACACTGTGTTTACTAGTCCTGAGACATCACCTCTACCTGAGTCAGCTTTATAAGATATCCCACAACTGGGAACCTAATACCGTGACCCCTTCCTTTATTTTAAACTCTCTGAAATCTATGCTGGACACCCACCACTCTTCATTCTCAGACCAGCTGACATCTTCTCTAGCTGAAATCCGCAAAGATCTAAATGCTACTAATGCTAGGATTTATATACTTGAACGCAAACAGGAGGACTTGGGAGTCGATCAGTCTAACCTATCAAGTTATACTCAAAACCTAGCAATCCAAATGTCCGACCTTAAAAGACAAAGTGGCGGACCTGGAAAACAGGTTGCGCAGAAATAATTTGAGGCTTAAAGGGGTCACAGAAGAAATTTCCAACAAAGATATCTCAAGCTTCCTCACTAAACTTTTTTCTATCCTTGCTAAGCCATTGATGGAAAATGAGAACCTCATAGATCGGGCTCACAGGGTCCCTAAGCCTAGAGGTGCTGCTGTGGACATCGTAGTGAGACTACATTTCTTCACCTACAAGGAGAGGGTCCAAAGAGCACACTTAGAAAAGCCTATTCTCCCAGAAAAAAATCAGGACATCCAAATTCTCTCTGATTTGGCTCCCCATACCCTCCAGCAATGCAGGTCTTTTGGCGAAGTCACTCATCTCCTGCGACAACACAACATCAGATATAGGTTGGGGTTCCCAACAAAGTTGATTGTGTCTAGAGACGAACATACTTTCACCATCTCAGAGGCATCTCAGTGCCTAAAGCTGATTCAATCATGGAATCTACAGCGCAATGAGGATGCTTCCCCATCCTCTCCCAGGCCCAGCACATTCAATGCAGCACAGAGGTTGGCCACGAGGAACACACCACCTACCCTTCCCTCTGGAGGCAGACCCTTGAGAGCAAGGGGCCCCGACTGGATTTCAAAGCCCCAGCGTAGAAACCAGGACTTGGATGTCACGTAGCTGCTCAGTTCCCACAGGCACACTTCTTTCTGGACAGCTCCTAGAAGGTCGACTAGTGGCGGACGCTCCAGTGATGTTCCTATAAAGATGAGTACCGTATAATTTGACTAATTGCATTCTTTTCATATACTGTTGGTATCCAGACAGGGAGGTACATTATGCCAAGCTGGACCGGCCTGGTTGAGAGGAATTTGTTTCAATTCCCCCCTTCAAAAAAGGAAAAGAACTGTCACAATGTCTCTTGCATATTACAAATGTCACTTGAACTTTTCACCCATGCAAAGACCTTAGATATAAATAGCCAAAGCTTGGAAATGTGACTTAACAAAGCTGTTATAGTTTGTGTTCTTTTAGGTTGACGCTAGACAAGCACTTGGTTATGTTATTTGACACATGTTAACCTGTTTTGCCTTGTAGGAAAATGGTAGGAAAACTTTCAGTGAATGACCTGCCCTGTTAATTGTTCTACTTGTCTTTTTACACTATGCTTTGATAATTCTCTTATGTCACTTTATAGGTGTAGGGCTTAACCCACGCTTATATACGCTATCTACATAATACAATGGTCACACCCAGGGGTGTTGCAACCCAAAGTCATATAACCATATGCCTGGTTCCTATCCTGAGGATGCTAGGCTTGCTTGAGGCAGGTATAGTTTTCATATGTTTTCTTTCAGGTAGAAGCTAGATACGCACTCGGTTACACTATCTGATAATTGTTAATCTACTTTGCCTTGCAGGGAAATGTTAAGAAAACTTTTCACGAATTTACTAGCTATATCTATATGATTTTTTTTTCATAATATGTTTTCTTTTTCTTCCGCATGACTTTGCTCACGTGGGACTTAACCCTTGCATATGTAAACAACTACCATAGTGTAATGATCATGTCTAGGTGTGTAACAACACAAAGCTGGACTCGGGTGTGCTGCTGCACTGATTGGCTTATCTCCTACGGCTATTATGACTTTAGCCACATAAAAATTTGGGGGTTTTTACCCCTATCCCATGTTTGCGGCAGCGGGCACGGGCCTATTAGGATTTACGGGTTTCTAACTGTAGTATAGTTTGTTTTCTAACTCATTATGTTGTGAAAGTTTATTTTTATTTTATTTTTTTGGTTGTACTAACCCCCAGGTTAGTAGTATGTATCCTCCACATGCCCTATTAAAATGTGCCTTTGCCCTTAAACTTAGCTCAGATATTTAGGTCTGACTGTCCTTTGGATCCCAGAAACCCTCTCCCCCCTTCTCCACTTTTTTTATACCCACAAGAAGGGCAAACTACTGTTGCCCTTTGGCCCAGCTGGTTCCATATATATATATCCCCCCAACATTACATATATTAGCTCTCTGATGCTTTAACTAAATTTTGGTGTCAGAAACTATCTCGCAGTTTCCCTCGTGACAAACCACATGTAATATCTTAATCTAGTTACTATTACTCCCATACTACCACAAAAGGTTTGATTATCCCTCCTTTATAGGTACAATTAGGTTTGAATATTTGTACTTTAAATGCATCTCCCTAGACCCCCCTTACTTCTAGCCTCTTCCCTCATCTAGCTTTCCCTTACCCCCTTCTCTCTCTCCCAGTTTTTTGTACCTTCTCCCCATCCTTCATTTTTTGTACCTTCTTCCCCTCCATTTTTTTTTTTTTAAGAGGTGAAAGATCATTGGAAAATGGTCGTCACATGTGCCTCCCAGAATGTGAAAGGCCTTAACTCTCCTTCAAAAAGGAGCCTCCTACTTTGTTCCTTAAAATTTTTGCAGGCTAAGGTGGTCTTCCTGCAGGAGACCCACTGAGTGGTAGATAAGCCTATATTACTTAGATCTCCCTTATACCCAATTGTCCAAACAGCGTCCTACACTAAGAAAGCAAGGGGAGTAGCTATCCTAGTTCATAAAGACGTCCCATTTGAGCAGATACTGGTGGACGCTGACCCTCAAGGACACCTTTTGATCCTAATTTGCAAATTAGATGGCTCACTGTATACCCTGGCATCATACTATAGCCCAAACACAAAGCAAATTCGACACTTAAGGAAATTTCTCACTAAACTGCACACTGTTAAGCAAGGCTCACTACTGATAGCGGGAGACTTCAACATGGTTCTGGATTCCAAGATTGACGAAAGTATCCCCCAGGGGCGAACATTGGATAAGGCTTTGTTTACTACATCCCAACAATTCTTCTCTCTTCTGGCTCAGGCAGACCTTTTTGATGTGTGGCGGTGCCTCTACTCCGCAGAAAAAGACTTTACATTTTTCTTCCCGGTACATAATTCGTACTCCAGAATTTATTTTCTTTTTGTGTAATTCCTGGCTTTTAGACCATATTTCAAATGCACAAATAGGCAGCTGTACATGGTCAGACCATTCTCCCATCATCATTCAGCTACCGTTATCACAGACTACACGATCTAGACCCCCTGGCGCCTGTTATACTCTCTCCTTTCTATTTCAGGTCTCAAAGACAACATATTAGAAGAAATGTTCTACTTTCTGCAACACAATGACACAGTTGAAGTTGATGGCTTCTGCTTATGGGTCTCTTTAAAAGCCTTTCATAGAGGTCTTTTCATTAAAATATAAAGTCAAACTCGCAAGAGATCCACAGCATCTTTGGCTCATCTTCATGGGACCCTGTGATTTCTTATTACCCAACATATGGCCTCTTTAGACCCTTCTTTAATGCCCCTTATTGACTCCACTAGGAACTCTATTAAGCTATTGGAAAACCAAAAAGTCCAAGATTGCCTACAGGCCAATAGACGCTTATTGTATTATAAAGGCAATAGACCAGATTTCCTTTTAGCTAGGAAATTAAGAAATCGTGCAGCTCATTCTAGAATCCCTTTTAATAAGAGAGAGACAAAGATCTCTAACCCAAAAGATATAGGTGCGGAAATTGCTAGTGATTGAGAGGGTAGAGGCCCCATTTACTCTGGAAGAAATTACCTCAGTGATCTTGAAGCTAAAGGCCCGTAAAGCTCCAGGGCCGGACGGCTTTACTTCATTGTTTTATAAGTCTTTTGTAGACCACAATTCCCCCATCCTATTGAGAGTATTCGCTAAAGCAGGTCACATAGGATCCTTTCCAGAGGAATTTTTACAGGCCACAATCATTACTCTCCCAAAACCTGGCAAGTCACCAAACAGCTGCCCTAACTTTAGACCTATATCCCTGTTGAATGTTGATACCAAGGTATGCGCCAAGGTCCTGGCAAATCGCATGAGCACGATTATCCCCTACTTAATTGATCCTGACCAGGTTGGTTTTACTTTGGGCCGCAAAAGTCCCGATAATACCAGAAGGCTGCTTAATATTTTCCTTGATGTCAGCCGACTAGATGCTGAGAAAGCCTTTGACCGCATCAACTGGCTTTATATGAAAGAAATTCTGGCGAGATTTGGATTCCCCCAAAGGTTTTGTAACATGATTGTGGCTTTGTATTCCTGCAAAGGTATGTGGCATAGGCTTTTGCTCGCCAAGCTTCAAGATCTCTAATGGTACTCGGCAGGGGTGTCCTCTGTCCCCATTGTTATTTGCTCTCGCGATGGGACCATTAGCGGAAACAATTAGAAACTCTTCAGTGATTGAAGGTGTCAATATTTAAGGTAGTCTACCTAAAGTAGTGCTATTTGCCAATGATTTAATTGTTGTCACTTCAAACCCCCTCTCTTCCATTCCGTTCCATTCCGGCCCTCTTTTCTGTGTTAGATGAGTTTGCTAAGGTCAACTATTATAAACTTAAAGGGACAGTCTAGTCAAAATTAAACTTGCATGATTCCGATAGGGCATGCAATTTTAAACAACTTTCCAATTTACTTCTATTATCTCATTTGCTCAATTCTTTAGATATCCTTTGTTGAAGAAATAGCAATGCACATGTGTGAGCCAATCACACAAGGCCTCTATGTGCAGCAACCAATCAGCAGCTACTGAGCATATCTAGATATGCTTTTCAGCAAGTGATATCAAGAGAATGAAGCAAATTAGATAATAGAAGTAAATTAGAAAGTTGTTTAAAATGACATGCTATTTCTAAATCACGAAAGAAAAAAATTGGGTGTCATGTCCCTTTGACATCTCCAAAACTTTGGCATATACTATAATCATACCAGATAGGGACGTCCACCAATTACAAGGCCAATTCCCTTTTCATTGATCCGAAGACAAAATACAACATCTAGGTGTCTATCTTTCACATAACATTGCCACGGTCATAGCTAGCAATTTCTCCCCTCTGCTTCAAATATTCAAGGACCTTCTGAAAGGTTGAGACTCACCTTACATATCTTGGTGTGGTAGAATTGCCGCTTTAAAGATGAATCTTCTTCCCAAAATAACATACTTATGTAGATGATTGCCTATATCTATGCCCAAATCCATCTTAATTAAATTCCAGCAAGCCTGCAACCACTTAATTTAGAAGGGGAAAAAATCTAGGATTGCGGTGAAATATCTGTATAACTCAATTATGGCGGGAGGGGCAGCCCTTCAAAATATTATTAAATACCATGAGGCCGCAAGATTGGCTCATATTTCTGCGTGGGGGGACTGCTCATCTACCAGTAAATGGATCATTATAGAGCAAAGTTCGATCCTCTCGGACATATCATTAGAAAATTTGTTGTGGATCCCCAAACATGTTAGGAACTGTAATGTATCTCAAAATTACGTAGTCCAGGCGAACCTGAGGTTCTGGGACAAAAATCTGACATTCGGTAGGGGTCTCACCGCACCCTTCCCCGATCCACCCCATTTCTGACCTGCTGCGAGCATTGCCAAATTCACACCCCAAATGGTGGGAGACACAGGGATTCAGAGCTATAACAGATTTATGTGTTGGGGACTTCTGCATATCAGTGGCCGCATTTCAAAATAGATTTCCTGATAGACCGTTACTTCAGTTTGAGTTCTTTAGACTCAAAAGTTTTATAAGATCATGGGGGTTTTTGAATTCTCCATTAAGACCACTCACTAATTGGGAAAAGAGATAGTGTATGACTACTTGTACCCCCCCAAATTTTCTCGCTTGCAATCCATAACATCTCATATATAGAATTATTCTATAAACTTTTAATCTAATGACATTTTACTCCTCTAAGACTTTTCCAGATCGTTTTCAGTTTCCTTTAACAACATATCTTGTGATCCTATGCCTCTCTCAGTTGGCCCCTTGCTTTTCTCTCTTTATACATCCTGCCTTGGAAAACTTATAGCCTCCTTTGGATTCCAGTACCACCTATGTGCTGATGATACCCAAATCTATCTTTCCTCTCCTGATATCTCTCCCTCTTTACTCAACAAGATTTCTGACTGACTCTCTGCAATTTTCTCTTGGATGTCTTCACACTACCTCCAACTCAATCTGTCCAAAACTGAGCTGCTTCTTATCCCCCCCTCTTCGAGACATCCAACACCTGACATTTCTCTGATGGTTGGAGACTCTATTCTCAACACCTCACCCCAGGTCCACTGCCTTGGGGTCACACTAGACTCAGAACTCACATTCAACCCACACATACAAGCGATTACCAAATCCTGCCGTTCACACCTACACAACATTTCCAGAATTCGTCCCTTCATTACTCAAAAAACTACAAAAATACTTATTCATTCCCTCATTTTGTCACGCATTGATTATTGCAATCTACTCCTAAATGGCCTTCCAAAACACCGCCTCTCCTCCCTCCAATCTATTATGAATGCTTCTGCTAGACTCATCCACCTAAGTCGACGATCTACATCAGCTGCTCCTCTCTGCCAGTCTCTACACTGGCTCCCCATACACTCCAGAATACAATTTAAAGTATTAGTCCTAACCTTCAAAACACTCAACAGTCTAACTCCCAACTATATTTAATCTCTCATTGTGAAATATTCCCCATCCCGTCCTCTTCGATCAACCTCTGACCTACGTCTCTACACTCCCGTTATCTCTATGTCCCACTCCTGCCTCCAAGACTTTGCACGTGCTGTTCCTGTCCTCTGGAACTCTCTACCCCGCTCCATTAGACTGTCTCCAACCTTGTATAACTTCAGACAATCCTTGAAAACTCACCTATTCAGAGAGGCTTACCATCTCTCCTCCATCCCGCATCCAAACCAAACTAATATATGTACATGAACTGCCTGACCCACTGCTGCAAATACAACCTATGTAACAAGCTACCCCAACCTTATGTCTCTGCACCCTAAACCTATAGACTGTGAGCTCTCCGGAGCAGGGCCCTTTTCCTCCTGTACTAGATTTGTTTTGTTTGGTTATGTTTTGTATTTTATCACAAATCTTTGTCATTGCATACCCCTATCACTGTACCCAGCGCTACGGAATTTGGCGGTGCTATACAAATAAATGATAATAATAATAATAATAATAATAATAATAATCTCACACACTCACTCTCCACTATGTTGGAGGGGATGTGGACGAATTGGGACCGCAGCCCATATGTGGTGGGAGTGCACTAAAATTCAAAAACTCTGGACCAAGGCTCTTCTGTGTAGTAGAAGATTCGGCATATGGTGGGGGGGACATCCTCAAAAGGGCTTCTTTCACATATTCTCTGAGAAGCTCCCAGTTCATGTTCTCAACCTTTGTGTTTATTTTTTCACTGCAGTTAAACTGGCTATGGCCAGGTCTTTGCGGCAGCCCAAGGGCCCTGGGTGGTCCCAGGTCCTTTCAATCATGGCTCAGTTGGAATCCATGGAGAGTCCCATCTTTGCTGCTAACTTCAAATTCGAGACTCATTGAATGAGCTGGGAGCTTTGGAGACAAAGCCTGATGCCTGGAGATATCCCCAGTGAATGACCGGAATTGTCTTAACTGACCCTAAAAACTCCAGATTAATGGACTCTGCTGACATGCTTACTAATTAATATTTCAGTTCCTCATTTTTTTTATTGTTTCCCCTCCCCTTTTCTCCCCTTTTTTCCACTTCCCTACCTCCTCTCCCGCTCTGGACCCTCCTTTTTCTGCCTATAGGATCTAGGGAGACGCTTACTTGTTTCCCGGATTATTGTATATCAATGGGGATAGTAGCCTTTTATTGATAGTTTGTAGCTCATGTCGCTACTTTATTACATTATTAATTTTTCATGTCTATGTTCTTTCATCGTACCATGACTTGTAATGTTTGCAACAGGTTTTGTTTATTTCCCATGTGGTAAGTTCCTTTACTTATTTTGTTCTAAATAGAGAAATGCTTTTATTTCCTTAAAGGATCTTGGTATACCTACGAGCCTAATGCCTTATCACATCGAGGAGCCTCTTTATATCATCAACATGTATCTCGAGACATTTTTGTATACAATGTTTTTTTGTATCGTGGATTCTCTGTATTCTACCGTTGTTTTTTGTACTTTTGTATTTATTTGAAAACTCAATAAAAATATATTTAAAAAAAATAATAATAATAAATCCTAAATTACAATTAAAATAAAAACCTAACATTAATTTAAAAATTAAACCTTAGATTAAATTACAATACTTAAATCTAAAACTACAAAAAATAAAAGTCTACAATTACAGAAAAAAAATAAACTGAATTATCCAAAATAAAAAAATTAAACCTTATCTAATACCCCTATACAAATAAAAAAAGCCCCCCTAAAATAAAAACACCCCCTAATCTAAGACTAAACTACCACTAGCCCTTAAAAGGCTTTTAGTTCAAATCAGCCAATAGGATTTCAGTAGTTCTCACCCTATTGGCTGATTTGAATTTGAAGGTTTAAATCAGCCAATAGGAATGCAAGGTACGCCATTATTGAAAGGATAAACCAAATATTAGAACAGTACTTAAGATGTTACGTAACTCATCTTCAGGATGATTGGTTATCATTATTATCAATGGCAGAGTTCTCATAAAATAACTCTATATCCTCCTCATCAAAATTACACCTTTCTTTGCTACTTATGGATATCATCCATCAACTATAACAATAAGCAACACTAATGTCAATTCTCCAGCAGCTATCACTTACTCCACATCTTTGCAAGATCGTTTACAAATCCTAAAAACACATCTTTCAGAAGCCAAGACAAGACAAAAATACTATTATGATTCACATCATAGACCAAGTCCGGAATACCAGATTGGAGATTTAGTTTGGCTATCCACCAAACACCTGAAATTACAAACACCTTGTAAAAAGTTATCTAATCAGTTCATCGGACCCTTCTCTGTCAAAAGAATCATAAACTCTAATGTGATAACTCTCAAGCTGCAAGACCATTACAGGATACATCCAACTTTTCACGTATAACTTCTAAAGCCTTACTCCTCAGGAAATCATTCTGCCAGAGATGTTTTACCTCCTCCTCCAATCAATCTTCAAGATCATGAGGAATTCCAAGTAGAAAATATTCTTGATTCACCTATTAGACACAGAAAGATTAAATATTTAATAAAATGGAAGGGTTATGGTCCTGAAGATAATTCTTGGCAGGTTGGATCGGATATTCATGCACCACGATTGATTGCTAACTTCCATCGAAAATATCCCTTGAAGCCACGACCTTGATTCCCCAGAGGAGAATCCTTGAGGAAGGGGGTATGTGATATCCCTTTAACTCCACCTTCTTGCATCACAACACTATTTCAGGCATCACCTAACACCTATCATTGCCTGATTATTGAAGTTTATGCCTCTGCTGTGGATCTCTGAATTCTTAAACCTTATTGCTTGGCCAGAATCTACTAAGTATTTGTGCTCTTATTCAAGAAGGAAGGAAATCCAGGCATCCCTGGTAATAAAAAATCAAAAGGCTTTATTCATCAATTTAAAAGCGTTAGTGACAGAGCTTCCAAGGATAAAAGAAAAACACGGTCTAACATGTTTCAGCCATTATGGCCATAATCATAGAAATGCTCCTTCAACATAGAAGGTGTGTTTTTATAGGGCTTCCCTCCGCCCCCTTAAAAAACAATTAATTTAACCATTTAACTACCAGCAAGAAGAATTCACATGCAATTTGTATACAAAGATAAGGAGTTAAACAAGGATTCAGCAGAATGTTTAGATACATAAAGTATGCACAATATACAGAATATACATATTGGATTGAAGTATTACATATTGTTGCTTATAGTTTTACCAAAAGTTCCTTATGACATCATTCCAATTTCTTTATTATCCAAATTTATAACAGAGCATTATCCTTATAAACCTAAGGAAATGCATATATTTCCTATAACGTTTCATTTCTCCATTCAGGTGTAAAGACAAGTATAAAGACAACTTTTCTAGAGAATGTGTATTATATTCATATATGTCCCTCATTCTAGAATGCTCTTACTTGGCACTTATTATCTTTAATATCCTATTTGTGAATATATTCTCTAAGTCTCAATGTTGCCTTTTGACCACAACCAATAATTATCTCCACCTGCTGAATCTCTCTCCTTTCCGGAACATGACCTGCTACTGGGAACTCTCACAGTTCATTGAACTGCTATGCAGGATTACAATCTACCGATATTCTTACTCTCAGAACCTCGCTGCTGATTCACCATGCACACCTATTTATCTGGAACTGTTCATCGTGTAACAGTAAAATTTGTTGTTCCTCTGAACCCGCAAGTATTGTATCCACAAAGCCGCTACTGAGTTACTGTTGTATTTACCACAGACTGTGTTTTATGCTTATGTTCTCTAAGATTTGTTATATGAACGCTGAGTCTTTACTTACCTCTCTCACTGGGCGTCAGTTTGGCCTATTGCTTGATACTTTGCAGACGCTAACAGATATACAGCTGCTATATACTTACCATCTGATATTAAACTATAACCATGTATACTACTATAAGTTTACATTGAATAATATAGTTTAAGCATTGCAGTCACTAATATGTATAACTCTTATAAATATGCTTTAATGTTATTCAACCAGATTTATTACCATTTTATCTGGCAATATCATTTACAGAAACAAAACTTATATATCAACCAAATATATTTAGTGAATCCTAACACTCTCCAGTCTAATGTTCGTTTATTAGTGGCTCAATGTATGGAGGTAATTGGTCTGATGGTTGCTTCCATGGTCATCATTCCCTTTGCTTGATTCCATCTGAGTGCTCTACAATTATGCATGCTCAGGCAATGGAATGGAGACCATTCAGATCTATCTCAGAAAGTAGATCTGGATCCGTTAACAAGAGACTCTCTCTCGTGGTGGATTTCTCAGGATAATCTGTCTCAGGGCACATGCTTCCGGAGACCCTCCTGGGTGATTGTGACCACGGATGCCAGCCTGCTAGGCTGGGAAGCAGTCTGGGGCCTGTTAAAGGCTCAAGGCCTGTGGACTCGGGAGGAGTCTTCTCACCACATAAACATGTTGGAGTTGAGAGCAATCTTCAATGCCTTGATGGCTTGGCCTCAGCTGTCTTTAGCCCAGTTTATCAGATTCCAGTCGGACAACATCACCTCAATGGCTTACACCACCAAGGAGGAACTCTAAGTTCCTTGGCCATGAAGGGGGTGACTCGTATTATTCAGTGGGGGGAAGTCCACGATTGTCTCCTATCTGCTATCCACATTCCAGAAGTGGACAACTGGGAGGCGGATTTTCTGAGCAGATAGACCTTTCATCCCGAGGAGTGGGCTCTCCATCCGGAGGTGTTCTCCAGGTTTACCCTCAAGTGGGGGGTGCCGGAGTTGGATCTGATGGCATCTCTTTAGAATGCCAAGCTTCCAAGGTACGGTTCAAGGTCAAGCGATCGTCAGGCCACCCTGATAGATGCTCTGGCAGTTTCTTGGGATTTTGGTCTAGAATACCTGTTTCCTCCATTTGCTCTCCTTCCATGAGTCATTGCTCGTATCAAACAGGAGAGAGCGTCTTTAATTCTAATAACTCCTGCTTGTCCTCGCAGGATCTGGTTTGCAGACCTAGTGAAGATGTCTTCTCTTCCACTGTTGAGGTTTCCTCTGAGGATGGACCTTCTAATTCAGGGTCCTTTCCTTCATCCAAATCTAGTTTCTCTGAAGCTGACTGCTTGGAGATTGGACGCTTAGTTTTGGCTAAGCGTGGATTTTCTGAGTCAGTCATTGATACTATGCTTCAGGCCCGCAAACCAGTTACTCGTAAAATTTACCATAAGGTATGACGCAAATACCTATATTGGTGTAAATTGAAGGGCTTCTCTTGGTGTAGGGTCAGGATTCCTAGAATTTTGTTTTTTCTCAAGGAAGGTCTGGAGAAGGGTTTGTCGGTCAGTTCTCTGAAGGGTCAGATTTCTGCAGTCTATTCTTTTACACAAGCATCTGGCAGATGTACCAGACGTTTAATCTTTTTGTCAGACCCTGGTCAGAATCAGGCCTGTGTTTAAACCTGTTGCTCCTCCTTGAAGCTTGAACATTGTGCTTAAAGTTTTGCAGCAGGCTCCGTTTGAGCCAATGCATTCTGTAGATATTAGGTTGTTATCTTGGAAGGGCTTGTTTCTTATTGCTATTTCCTATGCTCGCAGAGTTTCTGAACTCTCAGCTCTTCAGTGTGATTTGCCTTACCTTTTTTTTCATGCGGATAAGGCTGTCATTTATACTAAGTTAGGATTTCTCCCTAAAGTGGTTTCGGCTCGAAACATGAATCAGAATATTGTTGTTCCTTCTCTTTGTCCTAATCCTTCTTATAAAGAACGTCTTTTGCATAACTTAGATGTTGTGCGAGCTCTTAAATTTTACCTTCTAGCTACTAAAGATTTTTGCTAATCTTCTGCCCTGTTTGTTTGTTTCACTGGAAAGCGGAAGGGTCATAAGGCTTCTTTCCCTCTGGATGAGAAGTATGATTCATTTTGTTTATGAGACTGCTGGACAGCAGCCTCCAGAGAGAATTACGGCTCATTCTACTAGGGCTGTCTCCTCATCTTGGGCTTTCAAAAATGAAGCTTCTGTGGAACAGATTTGCAAGGCGCCTACATGGTCCTTTCTGCATACTTTTTCAAAATTTTACAAATTTGATACTTTTGCCTCAGCTGAGGCTTTATTTGGGAGAAAGGTTCTTCAAGCGGTGGTGCCTTCGGTTTAGGTCTGCTGTCTTGTTCTCCCTCCCTGTTCATTCCGTGTCCTCTAGCTTGGGTATTGGTTTCCACTAGTAATTGGAATGATGTTGTGGACTCTCCATGTCTTAGGAAAGAAAACAAAATGTATACTTACCTGATAAATTTATTTATTTCCGGATATGGAGAGTCCACGACCCCACCCTTAATTAAGACAGTATTTTTGTTAAACCTCAGGCACCTCTACACCTTTGTGTTATATTCTTTTTCCATTTCCCTTCGGCTGAATGACTGGGGATTATGGGTAGGGAAGTGACACTTAACAGCTCTGCTAGGGTGCTCTTTGCCAGCTTCTGCTGGCCAGGAGTGAATATCTCACTAGTAATTGGAATGACGTTGTGGACTCTCCATGTCTGGAAAGAAAGAAATTTATCAGGTAATCATTTTTATTTTTAGATAAAAGAGCTGATTTCTTTACGGCAATATCCCACAAAAGGCTATTGGTAGTTTAGTCTTAGATTAGGGGGTGTTTTTATTTTGTTTTGTTTTTTATTTTTATAGGGGTATTAGATTAGGTTTAATTTTTTTATTTTGGATAATTCGGTTAATTTTTTTCAGTAATTGTAGACTTTTTTTTGTCTAATTTTAGATTTAAGTATTGTAATTTAATCTTAGGTTTAATTTTTAAATTAATGTTAGGTTTTTTATTTTAATTGTTATTTAGAATTTATTATTTTAATGATAATTTAGGATTATTTTAATTTATGTAATGGGGTTAATTTAGGGGGTGTTAGGTTTGGGGGTTTAGTGATTAGTTATTTGTGGTTTGGGGGCATGGGGGATTAGGGGTTAATAGTTTAAATAGCTAGATTGTGTTGTGGGGGCTTGGCGGATTAGGGGTTAATAGTTTTAATAGCTAGATTGCGTTGTGGGGGCATGGCGGATTAGGGGTTAATAGTTTAAATAGCTAGATTGCATTCTGGTGGCATGGTGGATTAGGGGTTAATAGTTTTAATAGCTAGATTATGTTGTGGGGGCATGGCGGATTAGGGGTTAATACATTTATTATAAATTGTGATGTCGGGGGGGATGGCGGATAGTGGGATTTTGACGTGTCGGGTTAGATTTCAATGGGAAAAGGTCTCATAAATCACTTTTACACCTAGTTGAGCTGGGTGTAATTTTTGTTAATGTATCGCCAGCCTCCGACAGTGTTTTAAGGGTTTGCGCGGGCATTGGAAACCTGGTATAATTTAAAGATTAGCGGCTTCTGATACTTTCTATGGGACACAATAATGTTTTCGGCAGCCGGAGTCCGGTTGCCGAAATTGAGTTATAATTGGCCGTTGGAAGCAGTCGGTGAACGATATTGCTTCCGACAGCTTATTTAATGGTTTGCGAGCACATGCAAAACTAATTACGGGTCAATGAGAACAAGCCCAAAAATTGGTTAAAATTTGTTGTTCATTTTACAAACATATAACAAATTAAGTTCTGCACATCAGCTTAAATCTCTTATTGACATCACATAACTTTAGGTTACTCACTTCAAAAATTATTTTAAAAAAAAATTATATTGTTATAAAGAATTTTTTTTGTATTATATAAACTAAAATATTTATTGTTTGCAAAGAATATTCATTTAATATTCAAATTTATTGGATGATGTAAAATTTAAAATGCTCAAGACATTGCTGGGGAATACTATGTGGGGTTCATTGGTGCAAATTTGTCACTATATATAGCTACTAACTGTATGCAGTGATATATACTATAAAAGTGATCTCAGCATGGGTGATTATGTAGACCCTGGTTTCTCAACAGCCGGGCCGTGGCCCAGTACCGGGCCGTGATAGCCCTGCTGGTGGGCCCCGACCTGTCATGCCCCCACTGCACATAAGGGGCAGACTGAGACCAATCAAGGCCCCAGGAACACTGTCTCACACTGATCGAAATGTATTATATTTTATGCAAATGAACATGGTAGCCTCCCTGCTCTGCCCCCAACAGGCCCCTCAACCTCCAGATCCAGGACCCCCAACATTAAGGTCCAGAGAAAGGGCACCCAACCTCCAGGGCCAGACCCCACACTCCATGGCCCTCACAGTGACAGACCCCCGCCAGGGCCCCCACTAAACCCACACTTATTTGCTTAGTTACTGATAGGGCAACTGAAAACTCTAGCTTAAGGAATGGGCCAGGATCCGTGGAGATGCCATTTGTGGGCCCCCCTACTTGCTGGTCCCTCGGCCCAGGTCCTATTTGCCTGGCTGATCAGCCCACCCCTGCTGCTCACTTTATATATATATATATATATATATAAAAATAAAACTACCGGGCCCTGGACATGTCTAGCTAAAATTTACCGGGCCTTGAGATCACTTTGGTTGAGAACCACTGATGTAGACAATATATCTTGTGGTTGCTGGCAATAACCCAAGAGAGTATATTGCCAGGCAACAATGTCAGATCATTAGGATAACTTTATTAACCTAAAAGAGGGACAAGCAAAATACATGTTATATTTCCCTCCAATGCCCACAATAATGTTAAATGTTGCTATACATTACACTAGCAAACCTGCAATGGTATGTGTTTAACTCACTGAAAGGGGTTAAACACAAAGTTAAAGTACTAGCAACCCTCCAATGTTATGTGTTTAACCCACACAAATGGTTGAAACACATAGTTAAAGTACCATTTGAGAGTGAGAGCTGCAGAGCACCTCTGGTACCAAGCAGATATAACCTGTGAGCCAGTCAGTGGTAGCTGCCAAACAAACCCAGTTGTGCAACTTCTCTTGCTGATTGGCTCAGCATCTATATACACTCAGGACCAGCAGTTCTCTGTGGCTCCTAATTAGTAGTTTAACTACATGATTAACCGCTTTGCATGGATAAAACACATTGCATTGCAGGGTTGCTAGTGCTAAAATGACATGCTGTAAAAAAATAGGGCATGCAATGTTTGCGCTATAATGTTCCTTTGATATGAAGGCAGCTTAAAGTGACTCATGTGCTTTGTGTTTTCTTCTTTTTTTCCAGAAATCTAGAAAATTTTTCCCTATAACATTTTTTGGATCGATTTCTTGGATTGCAGTATTTTCTTATTTAATGGTCTGGTGGGCCCATCAGGTAAGCTCAATTTCTGTAAAAAAATCATTCTGTAGCTACTTCCTAGTTGCCTATAATAGTATTTTTGTTACTTGTGATATGATGTATTGGTCACTTGATATTATGGGTGCCTTATAATATAAGAAAGGGGTTGAGATATTTATTTTGCTATCTAGAATAACAAATTCTGTAGAATTATCATGCAATTGCCAATATTAAAGAACATAAAAAACAAATATTATTGTTAAATTATCCAACTCTTGGATGAAGCAGTTTGTTTGCTTGTTTACTATCCAAATCACTACGAATTGTTGAACATTTGAAATACATTTGTTTAGTGTATTTTTTCAATTAATGTGTAATACAAACCCTTTTTAAAATATTGAAATATGAGAGATAACAGGCAAAAATGCTGTACCAATTATCATGAAATGTAACAGAGAAATGTACAATATATTTAGTGGTAGGTGCCCCTTGCTTGGTTTTGGAAAAAGATAATTAAATGTTTATTAGTGTAATGTTTTATATTTATAAACAAAACATCTGAGCATAATGTGTGAGTGAAACAGGAGGTATTAGCGCACATCCACTTGCAAATACACAAAAACATTTTAAATGCTGCAAAAATTGCCTGCAAAAATATATTAAAATTTGTATCATAGTCATACAATTTGGCCATATTCTGCTTAGTCGGTCACCAACTTACAAGGTGTCCCAATGTTGACTGATCCTAACACTACAATACAGGTGGCCCTCGGTTTATGCCGGTTCAATTTGCGCCGTTTCAGAATAACAACCTTTTTTTAGTCATGTGACTGCTATTGAGAAGCATTGAAAAGCAGTGCACTAATTAAAATAGCCAGTAGGTGGAGCTGTCCGCTTGTGTTGCAGCAAAGTTATGTAAGCTTAGCAGGTTCTGTATGCAGAACAGACTTTAGCTATCGAGCAGCTTTCAAAGCAGCAAGATCTAGCAGCCACTTCCCTATTATCTTCCTGTCCAGCTGCTTGAGGTGAGGGTGCCTAACTGCTTAATCAGTCCAGATTGAAATGCATAGAATAGGTGCAGACCTAATATTATCTAACATGCTAACAATGCAGAGAACAGTTTGCAGAAAAATGCAATTAAAAATATGTTTTTGTTCATTAAACTTAGTTTGATGATACAGTCTGTTGTGTGATTATTAGCAAATGTTTTTGTTCACTAAACTTAGTTTCATGATACAGTCTGTTGTGTGATTAATTAGGTTTATAATGCTGTTTAGCATTTAAAGTCTTCATTTCAAAGCTTTAAAAATAATGTATTAGGTGTTACTTATGTCAATTTTGAGAGGGGCCTGGAATCTAACTCCCTCACTTCCCATTGACTTACATTATAAACTGGGTTTCAATTTACAACGGTTTTGATTCACAACCATTCTTTCTGGAACCTAACCCCAGCGTAAACTGAGGGCTACCTGTACTTTGTGATAGATTTACAAAAGGTCGAATGGACATGATTCGCTGCTTGTGCAATGCCGCTTCCTGCTAACCGGCGTAGCAGGGGCCATCAATCATCCCAATCGGATTGGATCGGGATGATTTCATTCCACTGCTTCTTAACTTACATTTCAGGCAAGCTTGAAACGATGGTCGTAGGATGCAGAATCTGCTGCTTAATAAATCTATCCCTTTGCCTTTATGGGCTAAATCATTCCTGCTTCTCTCTTTGGGCCCAATGATCTAAACCTCATCAGCTCAGACGTGTTTTTTCTCGCCAACCCTTGCAGAGGCAGTCCTGGTGGAATTATCGTTATAAAAAAAGAGAGACAGTCCCTGTGAGTGGTAAGATGTCTCCTATTGAAAGTAATGGAGCTTGCTGGAAAGGGAAACTTTGCTCCATGGAGCAAAATTAGCAGTGACCAGGGGGCATAGCCAATTTAAATCACATTACGCTTTTTTCTTCGTATAGCATCTTAAAATTTCCTACATTTCCATATGCATGGGATTTTCTATTAGGGTTATAAGTATTTTGAGTGTTTTAAAAAAACTTGCCACCTTTTAGTTTGCGAGAAAAAACAGTGAGATCTCAAGTGCGCAAATCATTACAGAATTACGCTAGGATTAGAGAGACAGTTTTATATACACCCATGGAATGCCCACATCCAGCCCATTACAAAAAACAACAATTACTCTTTTTATTTTGTTCTTATAAGTACGGATTTCTGTGTGTTTTTTGCACATGCATGCAGTGCACTTAAATTATGATTTGCACTGTGCATATTTAATAAGATGTATTCCTGTGTAATTTACATACAAATGTTACAATTTTTGAAAATACAATTTTTGATGCACCTCAACAATACATTTTTTTCCTACGTATTGTTTTGTGAATGGTTCAAATATTCATTTTGTATGATATTAAAAAATATAATTTTATTGTGCAGTTTTGTTATGTATGCATCTCCTTCCCATACGAAAATGCAGTATACGCCCCTTAGCAAGACACCCTGTTTTTAGGGTAAAAAGAGGCTTTAGGTAATTCCACCAGCGAAATAGGGATACTGGCAAGCGTTCTCTAATAATCTTGCCAGTCCAAAGACCTTTAGATCAGCGGTCGCCAACCGGTGGTCCGTGGACCACTGGTGGTCCTCGAGAAGATGTTGGTGGGCCATTACACTATCAAGCAGGAATTAATCTCCTCTGATGATGTCACCCCCGTTGCGCCGCAACTCCCTACAGTGCCTGGCTGGACATCAGTGAAAACCGATGGAGAAGCAATTAAATTACAATCTCCCTACGCATAGTTCCATAGTACTAGACTAGTACAACTTGCATAGCTAGAGTGTGTTTTTAACTCCTCCCGCCCGGCGCGCTGCTCAGAGGACGATGCTTCCATTCTAAAGCCAGCAGAGGTTGGTATAGTCTTGGCTTGAAATAGTGGAATTAAAGTATATGAAAAAAGAAAATCTTAAAAACTATTCTCTCATATTTATTTTATTTTCTTCCCTTTGCCTGTCTCTTTGTAGTAGTTTTCCTAATTCCTTCAGATGGACTTACATTACTGTTTGTCTTCCTTCCCTCCATCTTTTATTTATTTATTAAATATTAATTATTTTTAATTCTAATAATTTTCCTGCGCACAAAGCCATTCCACATGAATTCCAGTAATTGCCATCCAGCAGATCAGCCATATCCCACCAGTATTATAGTAATTGCCAGTAACATCAGTTGTGGTTAGCTCACATCCATATTGAGAGCTTTATGATATAGGGCTCCATGTACTAAGCAGTCAGCGAGCTACCCGCAACAAATCTCGCGTCAAAACTCGCAAACTGATATGTACAAAGCCGTCAATTGTGTTAAAACTCGCATCTTTAAAATTGCGAGCGTACTTATCCGCCAAACCTCGCTACCGCTCCATTTTTCACTGTAATTAGACACATTTGACCACCAACTCGCCAAAAAACGAATGTACTAAAAAATCTATTTGTCCGCTCGCTACAATTTCCGCTCCCACCTCGCTATTTTTGCCTCGCCACCTTTTAGGTGGCGGGCAAGGTACAAAACAATAGGAAAGTCAATCTAGACGCCAGTCTAGACATATATAAAAGGCAGTAATATCAGCATTGTACTTACAGCATAACTGGCGTCTAATTTGTCTCTCATTTCCATGTACATAAATTGCGCCCAATTTGTCGACTGTAATTAAAGAGTAATCTATTTAAATTTGTATTGTTAGTTGTCAATCTTTATAATTATTTTTATATTAATATTTATATATTATCAGATCCAGATGAAGCCATATCCAAATTGTAAATAAATATTACAAAAATAACGCTCTGTTATCACTCTTCAAAAAATTTTGAACAATAATAAAGTTGTTTAGATAAGTTGAACTTTTATAGGAGCAAAATTCTATTCCCGCGACTACTATGATGTTCGTGACACCTTGCATGTCACGTGTTAATAATTGGCCAGACAATTCAACTAAAAGTTAAGTACCATCAGCTTAGTCGCGGCGAGCGAGGCGTCAAATTTATCAACAATCCGCAACTGCTCGCGGCGGGCTAGACTTGTCTATTTATTGGGGGAATATTAGTACATAGCGACAGCGGACACCATTTCGCCCGCGGCGAGTAACGGCGAGTTTATCCGCGTCTACAATGACGGATGAATTGACGGCTTAGTACATGGAGCCCATAAACTTAATTTATGACTCCAATGTCTGTCCATGATCATAAGTAGTTTTGAATAATTCCTAACTGGGGAGGTAACTTGGAAGTCTTGTGATTCTTTTAAACATAATTCTTTTTTCCCACTTTCTGCCTCTCTGTTTCCAGCTCAAAAGTTGGCACTCACCCTTCATCTGTCATTTGGAAGTATTCTCTCAGTTCTGGCATTCAGTTATTTAATTTCAAAAAAGTTATTCTTAAAAATGTGTAAATATATACATAATGTAAACTTATCTATGGTTACACTAGTTATGAATAATCCATGTTAGTGGTCCCTGAGGTCTGAAAGGTTGGCGACCCCTGCTTTAGATCATCGGGCCCTTAATAGCAGAATGAGACTCCCTGACTTTATATTCAACTCTATTACACTGACATGAGTACACGTGCGGTGCTTTAACTAATAGGAGATGGTCAGTCTCCCTTTTTTAAATACGAATCCACAAAGTTTGGTTTAGCATAAAACAAAAGAGTTTAAATACATCTTTGAGAGTGCATCCAATTAGACCAAATAGTTACACAAAACAAGGGGTATTGACACACATCCACTTACAATAAAAAAAAAATTGAAATGCTGCAAAAATTGCCCGCAAAAAACACCTATGCTTTTATATTAAAATAGTGATCTTAGGGGGACTTCCAGGTTGCCTCCATCTTAATGGCTGCTCTGAGCTTCAGCTGCTAAAGACTTCTCTAATTTTCTTGAATTTTCAGCAAAAACACCTTATTAGAATATATTTTAAATAATAGAGAAACTCATCTGAAGACGACACGATCCAGGATATAGGGTGCTGGGTTGTGTTGTGGCTTTACTGCCCTTAGTACTGAAGGTTTTTTAAACTAGGGCCCTGCCAGGGCCGTCTTTAATATTGACTGGGCCCTGGGCAAACATTCCCCTGCCCCCCCCCCCCCCCAATGCAATTTTTCTCTCCACCCCAACACCCCAAAAAACAACTAAATCAATTTATTTTATATATTATTTTATTTTAAATGATTAGCCCAGCAGTGGATCATCAACTGTTGAGCTAATCATTTTCAAAAAAATATGAAATAAATTGCAATATGTGAAACTGGACCTAAGCAGTACTAATAAGTAAATAAATATATACATTCCTCCACTGCTGATTAATTTTAAATATTTACTAATTAATTAAATGTTGTTTTTTAATTTGCACAGTAAAAATAAGTGTCGGACCTAATGTTTACAGGGCCTGGTGCAATAATTTATTTTGGGCCCCTCTAAAAGCATCTCACCAGTTTTGGGATATTCACTACATATTTATTGTTTAGATAGCCACTGTACAGCAAAATTACCACTTTCATGAATACCAAGGGAATGCCTAACATAACAAACTCCCCTAACCCATATACACACACACTCTGCAGAGCATACACATATACATGTACACACAAACACACACTCTCCAGAGCATACACATATACATATACACACAAACACACACTCTCCAGAGCATACACATATACATGTACACACAAACACACACTCTCCAGAGCATACACATATACATATACACACAAACACACACTCTCCAGAGCATACACATATACATGTACACACAAACACACACTCTCCAGAGTATACACATATACATACACTACAGAGCACACACAAATTTATGTACACACTCTATATAATTCAATATTAAAAAATACAATGTGGGGGGCGGAGCAAGCCTGGGAACTGAATGGTCGCACTTCAGCTCTGCTGAAATTGTCTATAATTTTATTTAATTGACCATCAGCCCAGCTCAATTTCACATCTCAGACATCGCCTGTTCCTAAGAGAGGGTCAGGAGTTCTGGGGACATTAAATGGTGGTTACAGGGAGGTAAGAGTAGCTGTTTTTCGGGCCGACTAATGACTTGACTACCCAGGAGTGGCCATCTTCTCTTCCACGTGGAAGCTCCCTAACGCAGAAGCTAATTTGGAGATCGTTTTTCTATAAAGGTCTGGGGGCCGTATATACTGGTTGGAGAGACACATTTAACGCCCAATACCAGTTGAAATTATAAGGAATATGGCCTCTAGATGGGAAGAAAGTGTACAGCACCTGCTACGCAGCCATTTCCAGATGTTGGAGCGGGACTTAGCTCTGGCATTTTCATCATTGAGTGGCAATAAGTCTCCAGAGGAAACCCAGCAATATTTGCAACTGCGCAAGGAACCGCGGAATGTAGCCGATGAACTACAGAGTGCCACAAGCAGAGCAGTGTACCCAGCAAAAACCACCAGAGCTTTTAGTTGTTCTGATGCGGGTACCTACAGTCACGCTATTGATCCAAGATCCATGCAGAACGTCCCGGCCCTTCACTCAGCAGAGCAAGGGGGAGATCAGTACTTTATCTGTATCACAAGAACCAAAATATTTGACCATTTACCGGATGAAAGTAGAGAAGCTGTAGGGTGTGTGGACATACAGAAGCCTGAGGTGAAAGAATTAACCCTGCCAGTACCTCAGCATATACAGAATGAGTGCGCTGTCTCTGCGGATAAAGAGACTTCTTACACAGGGGAACTGCCTGCAGACTACGTCAACAATCCATCGGAGCTAAAGGCCATACTTGTACTGTTTTTGTTTATAGAGAGGGAGATGGCGGCTAAGGGAGAAACCCCCATCGAGCGGCTCCCATACAAATTAACATTGGCTTTCACTCCACGGCGCTTCAGGTTGACTATGCTGGTGAGGATCGGTCAGATGATACAGTACTGCAAGTGTGAAAGACTGTTAGTGAGCCCCACATTAAGCATAAATTACTATGAAATGGGATAGGCATGGAAGAAACCGGACTTATTACAATATTAGTCCACCTATGAGACCTTGTCACAGTTAAGTTTTAGAGACATGGGTTTGACAATTCTATGTCTGCAGTCTATCATAAGCCAACTACCTTGCGTTTTTATGTTTATTGTGCTGCATAACTGTAACATGTTTGGAATGTATTTACAGCATCTGTTCACAAACTGGATCTTTTCATGATGTTGGAAATGCTGGACACCCCGGTCCTGTAAATGTGTATGGCACAAATATTTATAGTTAGTTATGTTGGAACTTTTCTTTTAACTGTTAATATATGTATGTTTCCAAATATGATAGTGCCCAAAAGATTACTTCCTTTATGTGTGACTACAGGTAATGTTTAGATGACTCCATGCATATATGCTTTTTCTAGCAAATCAGGGGCTAAATCTTAACGTGGCCACTTACAAGATATGTAGCGCGCCACAAATATCTCTAACTTTATCAGAGTTTTACCTTGCCCCATAATGTTCCGGTCTCTGGACTTGTTCTTAGTTTAAATTTGTAGTTTGCATTAGTGTTTATCTACCATAGCTTGTCTATATGCTGCCCCGCGTTATAGAAGTACTTGATGGTTACTTGGATTAGATGTTTCTATGTCTGCTGTTTATTAAGCTCTATAGCCCTATATTATTTGAGCTATTTACATTATAATAAGTCACACTGCAGAAAAGCAAATCTAGATTATTATTTTTTTCATTGAGAGATCGCCTCTACACTGTACCAATGTATATTGAAGTGGAACTACTGCTTTTGCCACCAAATCTTTTTGTCCTCAATATACCACTGAAGTAACTGTATTTACCAATTTGTGCTCCCTATATGGTTTGTTTTACTAGTACTAAGCGCTTGTTATATCCCACTGTGAGCTTATAAATATACCCGTATGATAGTGCCTGACATTAATATTTTGGTACTAACACACTTCAGCCATAATATGTTAACTCTGTTAGTTTTATTATGATAGATCCTATATATGTTTTCATTCTCTGAGCTATGTGTCCTGTTCTCATGTCTTCTGTCACCTCCTATCCACATTTATATAGAAGCTTAATAGCTCTCCATATACCAGTATATGTAACGTATTCAACTGCCTATTAGACTTTTATCCTTACTGCCGCAGGGCATAGGGCCCGTGTCCTGTGGTAGATTCAATTTTTCCGTCACTATCTTACATATCTTAACCTGGTAGCAATTGGGTTATTGTAGCGGCTATATGGATTTCCATGTCACAATTTGTGGAGTTGAATCTGCACGACACTAGTGCTTCCATGGCTTTTTTTTTTTTTTTTTTTTACACACCGCTCAGTATTCTGAGCTGACTGCAACTATGAGGTGTACTATACATATCACAATTACTGGGTAAGCCATGTTTAACGTTCAGTACCTATGAAAAGAGGAGCTCTGGTTCAACAGACATAATGACCTCCGTACCCCCCCCCCATACTATAGAACTCAGGATAGGCTGGATTCATCCTGAGTCTTTAAAGCGGTTTTTCTCGTCACACAACCGCAATTAACCTATGGTTTTATATATTCTTTATATCATATATATACTCTAGATTGCTACATGCTTTTTCTTTTTTTCTTTTACACTGGTATATAGAGTAATATCAAAGAAAATACAGAAAATATGAGGTTTACTTTTAACATATATTGCATAAATGTGATGTAACAGATATGACTATATATTGTGGCAATAAGATGGATATGTTTTTTCTGTGTATATGTGTATGACATCTGTACAATACTTTCTCTGTTGTACTGCATATTTAACCTCAATAAAAATTATTTTAAAAAAAATAAAAAATAAAAATACAATGTATGTGTGCCTCAAGACGGAAGAGAGCAGTGTCTGCAGCTGCACAGATGTTCAAATCCTCACGTGCCTGCCGCTCCAGCTTTCTGCTGCATGCACCTACAGTATGCCCTACCCTGAACAATCCCCACCACCAGAGCAGTTACCTGGTAACAGTGGTAACCCCAGTAGGACATTTGCTCATACAGTATGATTGGTTGGATGCCAAGTTAGGGCTTAGCATTCAGTGCTGCACAGTGCACACCTAAAACAGCACATGGCACTAGCTTGGCATGTCACATGACACCTGCACGGTCTGGCACAGTTTCTTACAAATAAATATAAGCAGAGAACTTTTGACTGTGAGAGTATTAGGAATGACATCAGCAGTGTGGCATGAACCAAAAAAAAAAAATAATATTTTTTTTTAGGACTCTTGGGCCCCACCTCAAAGACTGGGCCGTGGGCAGCTGCCCCTTTTGCCCTGTGTTAAAGACGGCCCTGGGCCCTGCTCTATAATAAAAAAACACAGCACTGTCCCCACAGCTTGGCATTACAACTGTATGCAGCTTTTATTCTGCATATGAAAATGGCGACTCTTAAAGACTTTGTCCTCAAGACCCTTCAGAATGTATTGCCTTTTTATCTGCAGATTTTTGAAGAGCAGCTTATAAGGGTGCTGGGACATCCTGTCTCTTTAAATGAGACATACAATGCTGGTGAACAAATACTCCCCACACAATAATGAATAGTGTACTGTGAGAGCATTTCTCTAGAGGAGAACATCTCCTGTGTCTTCTTACCCACTCTTTTTGATGAAGCAGAAAAGCCTAGTGATCTCCATTTTAATCTGAGGGAAGATGAAATTGTCAGCAATTAGACCGTGGTCTCCCTGTCACTTTTTTTCTTTTGATTGATCCTGCAGAGGTGTTGGTGCTGCAGGAGTCTTCCATTTTTTTTAATATAAACATTCCCAGAAAACATCTTGGAATTCAGCCATACCTCAATACATCTAGCTCAAACTTATCTCCAAAGTTCCTACTTACAAAAGGATTGATTCAAGCTAGGCTGCTGCTTTCTATATTACTCACACAGATCGCTGAACAGAGAAAGGCCTGCTCTAACATGAAGAGAGAGTCTGCCGCTGAGACAGCAGTCATGGGTATTGCCTGCGCTTTTGCTGATGGTGGTAATAAATGTATAATTCTATATATATTTGATGGAGGAAAATGGTCACCGAAACGGACATTTGTGTGTAAACCCTACTAGGGATCTTCTACTTCTTTATTTAAAGGGACATAAAACAAGTTGGGATAGAGACAAAATATAATAATATGTACTTGAATTACTTTACATGCAAATTTATATTGCAGTGCCTCGCCATTAACCCTTTCTTTTTAGTTTCTGAATTGTAAAGCTCTAACTCCCCCCACACAATTCCTTTTATGGCTGTATCTATATTTATTGTTGTTTTGGTAGAATACAAAAATGCATAGGGATTATCTGATGGAGCATGCCTAGAAGCTGTGAGCTCAGTTGAAATACAATGCCTGTGTCTAAACACTGATAAGGGTGGGTGGAGTTCGCTGCTCCAGGGAGATTAGCTATGTAATTCATTTAGCTTATTTTTGAAAATGATTTTAGAATACTTGCCAGCAATTTTTAAACATTTTTTTTATGCAAACTATTTTTAATTAATTAGCCCTTTTAGGATATGCACAGATCTCAACCAGTTTTAAGTCCCTTTTTATCATTAGGACTAAAGGTTTAGCACATGTAATATTTCAGTGAAAATAAGGAAAATAGGGAACAAGTAATATCAATATATACCTCACAGAAAATACAATATTAATAGGGGTAGTATATCCCCAGCCTTTGATAAAGCCGTCAGGCGAAATGCGTATCAAGAGTTTCTCAGCCTGATTCCCTTCAGCCTTTTTGTTAATTTGAGAACTAATTTGTTGTAATATTGCCTCTTTGCCTTGGTGACCACCCAGTTAATACCGGCTCTCACAAGAATACACTCTAGCTAGCAGTAATTGTGTGAAGATTCTCCTCTAACTTTAGTTAAATATTTTGTGTTGCTTGTCACCTGGCTATCTGGGCCCATGGCTTCTGTGGTCACCTCAATAGATTTATACCTGTGATATTTCACTGGTTCTTATTGTACTCTCATTGTGTTTTTTCAGGCTGCTGGGAATCACTACCTTAGGTATTTTAATCTAAGGGGTCAATTTATTAATGTACGAGCGGACATGATACGATGTAGCGTATCATGTCCGCTGCACATCGATAAATGCAGACAGCATACGCTGTCGGCATTTATCATTGCACCAGCAGTTCTTGTAAACTGCTGGTGCAATGTCGCCCCCTGCAGATTCGTGGCCAATCGGCCGCTAGCAGGGAGTGTCAATCAACCTGATCGTATTCGATCGGGTTGATTTCTGTCTGAAAGAGAACAAAGCAAAATTGGTGATAAAAGTAAATTGGAAAATTGTTTAAAATTACATTTTCTATCTGAATCATGAAAGTTTATTTTGGCCTAGACTGTCCCTTTAAGTGGAGTAAATAGGCTATTATTTCTGTCAGTTTCAGGAGACTTCCCACTTTCTATTTTGAAAAGAAGTACTTTTCAGGAGCTTTTAGTTTAAAAAATGTGTTTGCAATGGCGGGTTTTTAACAAGCGAAACACTATAGCATTGTGATCACTAGTGAACCTCAGCTCTAAGTTTGGCTGGCAAGTACAAAGCAATTTCAGAACCAAAACACAGATAGATTGAGATCAACCTCTAAGTTGGCCAGAAAGCAAAAAACCTGGAGCAAATCGCCAATCAAACCCTGAGTAAGACTCCAGCTTTGTCAAGATTGTGTGGCATGTAATGTTTACCAAAGCAGATAATGAAGTATTTTTTTCTTCACGTAACAATCATTTTGAGGGTCCATGTAACTGTTCCCTTTGTAAGCGCATATCTACTTACAGCTCAGTTTTGTTTTGTTTTTTAAATGTTTCCCCTGTTCTTAATTATTCATTTTACCTGCCTGAGTGTATTAAATAGGTTTAGTTTACAAATAGACATTTAGAATTATTTTGTCATTTGAAATAACTGCTTTTTTTCCTATGGTATGGAGAGTCCACTACGTCATTCCAATTACTAGTGGGATATTCAACTCCTGGCCAGCAGGAGGCCGAAAAGAGCACTCCAGCAAAGCTGTTAAGTGTAACTTTCCTTACCCATAATCCCCAGTTATTCTCTTTGCCTCTGTCAATCGAGGATGTGCGAAGATGGTGTCTGAAGATATTTAATCCTTTTATAGGTACTTTTCCTTGCAAAGCAAGGATTGGGGCTATGCTGTATCCATGTCAATCTCTTTGGTAAGAGTAATGGTGGCTATTAGCAGTTAGAAAGCGGCGAGGTTGTCGTTGCTTTATTTCTTACATTATTGCTACCCCATTTATAGAAAGCCAGGATTGGTTACTCTGTTCTTTCTTTTCTACACAGGATCCCGTTAGCTGTTAAATGAAGCTGGCAGACAGGGAAGTACTGTGTCTGCTCCACAGTAGAAGACCCTGAATGGTAAGTCGATTTATATAACTTATGCCATTCCCTGGATAGGTATAACTGTTACTATAATCTGGGATGGGGGGACATTAATGGTGACCAGTAAAAGGCACCTCTATTACCCTGTTATGTGTCTAGGAATTTTAATATACCCCTAAAATATTAAGTATGAGCAGTTTGTCTCTAACCGGGTCTCAATTTTTATCCCCCTGTGGGAATGTTTTACCCTAAAAAGTAAGGGTCTGGAGAAATTTGTTATGTCCCCTGCTGACCTTATGGGTTATCTGAGGCATCATAGTTACTGGGTGCAGGTTTATTTCGCAGCACACTGTAGCAGTCCACGGCTGTGGTGCTTATGTTAATATGGTGCTAGTAGATGACTGCATTCGCAGCTCTCGGTATAGGCACAGTATACAGTGGGGGCTCTTGTGTAGTAGAGCGCAGGTGTATATGGCTGCTTTTGTGGTCCACAGCTGGGCAATTTGTCTATATTTGGCACGGGGGTGTATGGCTATATTTCGCTGCACACAGTATGATGCAGTACACAATATGGGCACTTGGGTAATAGAGCTCAGGTGTTTCTAGCCGCATTTGTGGTCCTCAGCTGGGGAGTTTGTATTAATATGACATTTTTCCTTGTTATTGCATATTCTCTGTGAAGAATTTGCTCAGACATAACTACTGTGCTCTAAAGTACACTAACACCCATAAACTACCTATGTACCCCTAAACCGAGGTCCCCCCACATCAGCCAATCAGAATCAAGTTCAATCCGATTGGCTGATCCAATCAGCCAATCAGATTGAGCTTGCATTCTATTGGCTGTTCCGATCAGCCAATAGAATGCAAGCTCAATCTGATTGGCTGATTGGATCAGCCAATCGGATTGAACTTGATTCTGATTGGCTGATTCCATCAGCCAATCAGAATATTCCTACCTTAATTCCGATTGGCTGATAGAATCCTATCAGCCAATCGGAATTCGAGGGACGCCATCTTGGATGACGTCATTTAAAGGAACCGTCATTCGTCGTTCAGTCGTCGGCCAGGATGGATGTTCCGCGGTGGAGGTCTTCAGGATGCTGCCGCTTCGCTCCGGATGGATGCCGCTTGGATGAAGACTTCAATCGGATGGAAGACCTCTTCTGCCCCGCTTGGATGAAGACTTCAGCCGGATCATGGACCTCTTCAGCCCCCCGCTTGGGCTTGGATTAGGACATCGGAGGAGCTCTTCAGGACGGATCGGTGAACCTGGTATGGTGAAGATAAGGTAGGAAGATCTTCAGGGGCTTAGTGTTAGGTTTATTTAAGGGGGGTTTGGGTTAGATTAGGGGTATGTGGGTGGTGGGTTGTAATGTTGGGGGGGGGTATTGTATGTTTTTTTTTACAGGCAAAAGAGCTGTATTTCTTGGGGCATGCCCCGCAAAGGGCCCTGTTCAGGGCTGGTAAGGTAAAAGAGCTTTGAACTTTAGTAATTTAGAATAGGGTAGGGCATTTTTTTATTTTGGGGGGCTTTGTTATTTTATTAGGGGGCTTAGAGTAGGTGTAATTAGTTTAAAATTGTTGTAATATTTTTCTTATGTTTGTAAATATTTTTTTATTTTTTGTAACTTAGTTCTTTTTTATTTTTTGTACTTTAGCTAGTTTATTTAATTGTATTTATTTGTAGCAATTGTATTTAATTAATTTATTGATAGTGTAGTGTTAGGTTAATTGTAGGTAATTGTAGGTAGTTTATTTAATTAATTTATTGATAGTCTAGTGTTAGGTTTATTTGTAACTTAGGTTAGGATTTCTTTTACAGGTAAATTTGTAATTATTTTAACTATTTTAGCTATTAAATAGTTCTTAACTATTTAATAGCTATTGTACATGGTTAAAATAAATACAAAGTTACCTGTAAAATAAATATTAATCCTAAAATAGCTATAATATAATTATAATTTATATTGTAGCTATATTAGGATTTATTTTACAGGTAAGTATTTAGCTTTAAATAGGAATAATTTATTTAATAAGAGTTAATTAATTTCGTTAGATTTAAATTATATTTAATTTAGGGGGGTGTTAGTATTAGGGTTAGACTTAGCTTTAGGGGTTAATACATTTATTAGAATAGCGGCGAGATTCGGTCGGCAGATTAGGGGTTAATAATTGAAGTTAGGTGTCGGCGATGTTAGGGAGGGCAGATTAGGGGTTAATACTATTTATGATAGGGTTAGTGATGCGGATTAGGGGTTAATAACTTTATTATAGTAGCGCTCAGGTCCGGTCGGCAGATTAGGGGTTAATAAGTGTAGGCAGGTGGAGGCGAAGTTGTGGGGGGCAGATTAGGGGTTAATAAATATAATATAGGGGTCGGCGATGTTAGGGCAGCAGATTAGGGGTACATAGGGATAATGTAAGTAGCGGCAGATTAGGGGTTAATAATAATATGCAGGGGTCAGCGATAGCGGGGGCGGCAGATTAGGGGTTAATAAGTGTAAGGTTAGGGGTGTTTAGACTCGGGGTACATGTTAGAGTGTTAAGTGCAGACGTAGGAAGGGTTACCGCATAGCAAACAATGGGGCTGCGTTAGGAGCTGAACGCGGCTTTTTTGCAGGTGTTTGGTTTTTTTTCAGCTCAAACAGCCCCATTGTTTCCTATGGGGGAATCGTGCACGAGCACGTTTTTGAGGCTGGCCGCGTCCGTAAGCAACTCTGGTATCGAGAGTTGAAGCTGCGTTAAAAATGCTCTACGCTCCTTTTTTGGAGCCTAACGCAGCCTTTATGTGGACTCTCAATACCAGAGTTATTTTTATGGTGCGGCCAGAAAAAAGCCGGCGTTAGTTTTTCGGGTCGTTACCGACAAAACTTCAAATCTAGCGGTATGTTAGGTATATGATCTCAAGTTTAGATTTCTTCTATAAGGTACGACGAGTCCACGGATTCATCCTTTACTTGTGGGATATCATCCTCCTGCTAAAAGGAAGTGGCAAAGAGCACCACAGCAGAGCTGTCTATATAGCTCCTCCCTTAGCTCCACCCCCCCAGTCATTCTCTTTGCCTACTCTTAAGTACTAGGAAGGGTAAAGTGAAAGAGGTGATGAAATATTAGTTTTTAATTTCTTCAAGCAAGAGTTTTTTGTTTTAAATGGTACCGGTGTGTACTATTTACTCTCAGGTAGCAGATAGATGAAGACTTCTGCCTGGAGGATGATGATCTTAGCATTTGTAACTAAGATCCAGTGCTGTTCCCACAGAGGCTGAGGAGTACAAGAAACTTCAGTGTGAGGAACGTTTTCATGCTATACAGCAGTGAGGTATGTTCAGCCATTTTTTCTGGAGAGACTGTGGTATTTCAGAAAGGCTGACAGTATCACCATGAGGGTAAGGGTAAGCAGTAATCCTAAGAGCTAATAAGAAGGGCATTACTAAGCTTGCATAAGGGGATAATTACAAAAATGGTTGACACTGAGTTGTGAATGTTTGTGGGCAAACGTTTTATGAACTGGGAGTGCTGTTAACGTTTTGTGGGCAATAACGTTTTTTGGGCAACTTTATTGAGGGTACACTTGGCTTATTTTTTGGGTCTCAGAACCCACATGGCTAGTTTAAAACCACTCTGGTGCAGTTCTTTGAGGCTGTAGAGACATCGAGTGAGATGGGCGGGGCCTATTTTCACGCCTCAGATGCGCAGTTATTTTCACTCAGCAAGCAGCAAGCTCTAACTCCTGAGGGCCCTGGTGGATGTTTTGGGCCAAATCGAAGCTTTAACCCCATATTTACTATCCCTGAGGGCAGGTAGTGCCACAGCAGGGCTGTGGCAAGGTGCTGGGGGTGATTTAGGCCTAATTTCAATCCGGTTTGCACATTAAAGGGTTAAATGTTAAATTTCCTTGTGGGGCAATCTTAACTACATATATTGTGTCTGCTTGCAAAAATTTTAAACATTTGGTGCATTTTAAAGCAGTTTTGCAGAACGTGTATGCTTTTTTTTCTCTTAAAGGCGCAGTACCGTTTTTTAAGATTGTTATTTTTTTCACTAAATGAAGTGTTTTCATGCTTGTTTGTAGTCATTACTAGCCTGTTCAACATGTCTGACATTGAGGAAAGTCAATGTTCAATATGTTTAGAAGCCATTGTGGAACCTCCACTTAGAATGTGTCCCTCATGCACTGAAAGGTCAATAAATTGCAAAGAACATATTTTAGCTACTAAAAGTATGTCGCAGGATGATTCTCAGTCAGAAGGGAATGAGGTTATGCCATCTAATTCTCCCCAAGTGTCACAACCATTAACGCCCGCACAAGCGACGCCAATTACTTCTAGTGCGTCTAATTCTTTCACCCTGCAAGATATGGCCGCAGTTATGAATACTACCCTCACAGAGGTTTTATCTAAGCTGCCTGGGTTGCAGGGGAAGCGCAGTAGGTCTGGTGTGAGAACAAATGCTGAGCCCTCTGACACTTTATTAGCCATATCCGATGTACCCTCACAATGTTCTGAGTTTGGGGTGAGGGATTTGCTGGCTGAGGGAGAGATTTCTGATTCAGGAAATAAATTCCCTCAGACAGACTCAGATATGACGGCTTTTAAATTTAAACTAGAACACCTCCGCTTATTGCTCAGGGAGGTTTTAGCGACTCTGGATGATTGTGACCCTATTGTAGTTCCAGAGAAATTGTGTAAAATGGACAGATTTCTAGAGGTTCCTGCCTACACTGATGTTTTTCTGGTCCCTAAGAGGATTTCGGACATTGTTACTAAGGAGTGGGATAGACCAGGTATTCTGTTCGCTCCCCCTCCTACTTTTAAGAAAATATTTCCCATATCAGACACCATCCGGGACTCGTGGCAGACGGTCCCTAAAGTGGAGGGAGCTATTTCTACCCAGGCTAAGAGTACAACTATACCTATTGAGGACAGTTGTTCTTTCAAAGATCCTATGGATAAAAAATTAGAGGGTCTCCTGAAGAAAATATTTGTTCATCAGGGTTTTCTTCTCCAACCTATAGCATGCATTGTTCCTGTAACTACTGCAGCGTCCTTTTGGTTCGAGGCTCTAGAGGAGGCTCTTCAGGTTGAGACCCCATTAGATGATATTTTGGATAGAATTTGGGCTCTCAAGCTAGCTAATTCTTTCATTACAGATGCCGCTTTTCAACTGGCTAAATTAGCAGCAAATAATTCAGGTTTTGCCATTTTAGCGCGTAGAGCGTTATGGCTTAAGTCCTGGTCTGCTGATGTGTCATCAAAAGCTAAGCTTTTAGCCATCCCTTTCAAGGGTAAGACCCTATTCGGGCCTGAAATGAAAGAGATCATTTCAGACATCACTGGAGGGAAAGGCCATGCCCTTCCTCAAGATAAGACAAATAAGATGAGGACCAAGCAAAATAATTTTTGTTCCTTTCGAAACTTCAAAGGTGGTCCCTCTACCTCTTCCCCTGCTGCAAAGCAAGAGGGGAATTTTGCTCAATCCAAGTCAGTCTGGAGACCTAACCAGACTTGGAACAAGGGTAAACAGGCCAAGAAGCCCGCTGCTGCCACCAAGACAGCATGAAGGGGTAGCCCCCGATCCAGGACCGGATCTAGTAGGGGGCAGACTTTCTCTCTTTGCTCAGGCTTGGGCAAGAGACGTTCAGGACTCCTGGGCTTTAGAAATCGTAACCCAGGGGTATCTTCTAGATTTCAAAGATTCTCCTCCAAGGGGGAGATTCCATCTTTCTCAATTGTCTGTAAACCAGACAAAAAGAGAGGCGTTCTTACGCTGTGTAGAAGACCTATATACCATGGGAGTGATCTGCCCAGTTCCGAAAACAGAACAGGGGCAGGGGTTCTACTCCAATCTGTTTGTGGTTACCAAAAAAGAGGGAACCGTCAGACCAATTTTGGATCTCAAGATCCTAAACAAATTCCTCAGAGTCCCATCCTTCAAGATGGAGACCATTCAGACTATTTTGCCGATGATCCAGGAGGGTCAATATATGACCAACGTGGACTTAAAGGATGCGTATCTACACATACCTATCCACAAAGATCATCACCAGTTCCTCAGGTTCACCTTTCTGGACAAGCATTACCAGTTTGTGGCTCTTCCCTTCGGGTTGGCCACAGCTCCCAGAATTTTCACAAAGGTGCTAGGGTCCCTTCTGGCGGTTCTAAGGCCGCGGGGCATAGCTGTGGCGCCTTATCTGGATGATATCTTAATTCAGACGTCGACTTACCAACTAGCCAAGTCTCACATCGTGTTGGCTTTTCTAAGATCTCATGGGTGGAAGGTGAACGTAAAAAAGAGTTTACTTATCCCTCTCACAAGAGTTCCATTCCTGGGAACTCTGATAGATTCGGTGGACATGAAAATTTTTCTGACGGAGGTCTGGAAATCAAAAATTGTATCCATCTGCCGAGCTCTTCATTCCATTCCTCGGCCGTCAGTGGCTCAGTGTATGGAGGTAATCGGCTTAATGGTAGCGGCAATGGACATAGTTCCGTTTGCTCGCTTGCATCTCAGACCACTGCAACTATGCATGCTCAAACAGTGGAATGGGGATTATGCAGATTTATCTCCTCAGATAAATCTGGAGCAAGAGACAAGAGACTCTCTTCTTTGGTGGTTGTCACAGGATCATCTGTCCAAGGGAATGTGTTTCCGCAGGCCAGGGTGGGTCATAGTGACGACGGACGCCAGCCTATTGGGCTGGGGTACAGTCTGGAATTCCCTGAAAGCACAGGGATTGTGGACTCAGGAGGAGGCTCTCCTCCCGATAAATATGCTAGAACTGAGAGCGATATTCAACGCGCTTCAGGTGTGGCCTCAGCTGGCTTCGGCCAGATTCATAAGATTCCAGCCGGACAATATCACGACTGTAGCATATATCAATCATCAGGGGGGAACAAAGAGTTCTCTAGCGATGATAGAGGTTACCAAAATAATTCGATGGGCAGAGACTCACTCTTGCCATCTATCAGCAATCTATATCCCAGGAGTGGAGAACTGGGAAGCGGATTTTCTAAGTCGTCAGACTTTTCATCCGGGGGAGTGGGAACTCCATCCGGAGGTGTTTGCACAATTGATTCAGCAATGGGGCACATCAGAATTGGATCTGATGGCGTCTCGTCAGAACGCCAAACTTCCTCATTACGGGTCCAGGTCAAGGGATCCTCAGGCAGTACTGATAAATGCTCTAGCAGTACCCTGGTCGTTCAACCTGGCTTATGTGTTTCCACCATTTCCTCTCCTTCCTCGTTTGATTGCCAGAATCAAACAGGAGAGAGTTTCAGTGATTTTGATAGCACCTGCGTGGCCACGCAGGACTTGGTATGCAGACCTGGTGGACATGTCATCTCTTCCACCATGGACTCTGCCACTGAGACAGGACCTTCTGATTCAAGGTCCGTTCCAGCATCCAAATCTAGTTTCTCTGCGGCTGACTGCTTGGAGATTGAACGCTTGATCTTATCCAAGCGGGGTTTCTCTGAGTCGGTCATAGATACCTTGATTCCATCTCGAAAGCCTGTCACCAGGAAAATTTATCATAAGATATGGCGTAAATATCTTTATTGGTGCGAATCCAAAGGCTACTCATGGAGTAAGATCAGGATTCCTAGGATTTTGTCCATTCTCCAAGAAGGATTGGAGAAGGGGCTATCAGCTAGTTCCTTAAAGGGACAGATATCTGCTTTATCAATTCTACTGCACAAGCGTCTGGCAGATGTTCCAGACGTTCAGTCGTTCTGTCAGGCTTTAGTTAGAATCAAGCCTGTGTTTAAACCTGTTGCTCCGCCATGGAGTTTGAATTTAGTTCTTAAAGTTCTTCAAGGGGTTCCGTTTGAACCTATGCACTCCATAGATATTAAGCTTATATCTTGGAAAGTTCTGTTTTTAGTTGCTATCTCTTTGGCTTGAAGAGTTTCTGAACTATCTGCATTGCAATGCGACTCGCCTTATCTTGTTTTCCATGCTGATAAGGTGGTTTTGCGTACCAAACCTGGATTTCTTCCTAAGGTTGTTACTAATAGGAATATCAATCAGGAAATTGTTGTTCCTTCTCTGTGTCCTAATCCTTCCTCTAAGAAGGAGCGTCTGTTGCACAACTTGGACGTGGTTCATGCTTTGAAGTTTTACTTGCAAGCAACCAAAGATTTCCGTCAAGCATCTTCTTTGTTTGTTGTCTATTCTGGAAAACGTAGAGGTCAAAAAGCTACGGCTACTCCTTTTTCTTTTTGGCTGAAAAGCATCATCCGTTTGGCATACGAGACTGCTGGACAGCAGCCTCCTGAAAGGATTACAGCTCACTCTACTAGAGCGGTGGCTTCCAGATGGGCTTTTAAAATGATGCTTTTGTTGAACAGATTTGTAAGGCTGCGACTTGGTCTTCGCTTCATACCTTTTCCAAATTTTACAAATTTGATACTTTTGCTTCTTCGGAGGCTATTTTTGGGAGAAAAGTTCTTCAAGCAGTGGTGCCTTCTGTTTAACCATCTGTCTTGTCCCTCCCGTTCATCCATGTCCTGTAGCTTTGGTATTGTATCCCACAATTAAAGGATGAATCCGTGGACTCGTTGTACCTTATAGAAGAAAAGTAAATTTATGCTTACCTGATAAATTAATTTCTTCTATGGTACGACGAGTCCACGGCCCGCCCTGTCATTTTAAGACAGATTATATTTTTTTTATTTTAAATTTCAGTCACCTCTGCACCTTGTAGTTTCTCCTTTTTCTTCCTGTACCTTCGGTCGAATGACTGTGGGTGGAGCTAATGGAGGAGCTATATAGACAGCTCTGCTGTGGTGCTCTTTGCCACTTCCTGTTAGCAGGAGGATAATATCCCACAAGTAAAGGATGAATCCGTGGACTCGTCGTACCATAGAAGAAATTAATTTATCAGGTAAGCATAAATTTACTTTTCTCATAGATTGAGATGATCCGACTGAGGGTTTTTTGTCATTACGTCTGGTCCTAAGTAGCATTCTTCCTCTTAGAGGTCTATGGACTCTAAGATGATTCAGGTGGGACGAGGACTAGTGCCACCTCTCCTGAAACAGTGGGTTATGTGTTTGAACCCAGGTTAACTCTGCCTCCTCTTCTGACAAGTGTTTCCACGGTGGAGTTATAATAAAACAGGTCTTTCTTCTAGTCCTTCTCATAGGATGATTTTCATAAGGAAAGTGGCCTTTTATTGTGTCCTAGGTAGGACAGTGATCTTAGGGATCTAGCATGTTTATCCATGCTATCTCTTTTCCAGTTTTTCTAGGATCTTTGTTTTTTTCTACATATCGAATTCCTTGTTGGAGTTCTGGATATACTGTCTTCTCTTCAAGCCTCTATATGTCCTTCAGGGCTCTGTGTTTAGAGGCCATTGGTATATTGGGCTTCTAGTGATTTTATTCCTTTTGCTTGTTTCCATCTGAAACCTTTTCAGCTATGCATGCTTCATCTATGGTGGGGGTCCTTTTAGACTTCTAGCAATGGATATTTCTGGACTCCCTAACTAGAGTCTCTCTATCCTAGAGGATTTTGCAGGACCACCTGGCTTAGGGTTCATGCTTACTGAGACCATCCTGGTGCTTGTAACCCTCGGACTCCAGTTTTTCAGGCTGGGGATGGGACTAGTTTTTCTTACCTTTAAGGTCTGACCTCATTTAACTTTAGTCCAATTTTTCTAAGGACTGAAGGTCAAGAATTCTTGATTTGAGTTGTTTTCTTCATAGCGAGTGCCTTTTTCTCTGTTGGGATATATTTAGCCTCGCTTCTATCAGTTTTTTACAGACTACCTAATTTTCCTGTGAATTCATCGGTAAATTCCTCAGTGGCATACATCTATCTCAGGGAGAAACTCTGAGTTCCTTATAAAAGAAGGAGGTAACTCACATTCTCCAGTGAATGGAGTCTTTCGATTAACTTCTCTCTTCCTTCCTTATCCCCGGTGGTAGACTACTGGGACGTGGTTTTTCTGAGCAGGCAAAATTTTCTTCCTGAGGAGGTTGTCACTATGATAACTTTCTGGTAGGGGGTTCTGGAGTTGGGTCTGTTGGCTTCTCATCTAAACGCTAAGTTTTCCAAAGTACGTTTCTAGAATGAGAGATCCTCTGACTGTTCTGATTGCCATTCTGGTGGGGTCTTGGAACTTCAGTTTGGCGTGCCTGTTCCCTCCTGTTTGACCTCCTTCCGCGAGTCACTGCTCATTTCAGCAGGGGAGAGCGTCTGTGGTTTTAGTAGTTCCTGCCTGGTCTCACAGAAATTGGTTTGTGAATCCGGTGAAGATGTCATCTTTTCACCCTTGGTGTTTGCCTTCTACTTCAGGGTCCCTTCCTCCCTTCTAGTTTCTCTGAAGCTGAATGCTTAGAGTTTAAACGACTAGTCTTGGCTAGGCGTGGGCTTTTTGAGAAACTCATTTTTATTATGTTTCAGGCTTGTAAGCCAGTTACTCATTACCATAAGGTATGGTGTAATTACCTGTATTGGTGTAAATTAAGGAAATTCTATTGGAGTCGAGTGAGGGTTCCTCACATTCTTTCCTTTCTTCAGGAGAGCCTGGAGAAGGGTTTGTCAATTACGAACTCTGAAGGGTCAGACTTCTGCACTGTCTATTCTTTTGCACTTTTGTCTGGCAGATCTGCCAGATGTTCAATCTTTTGTTCAGGCCTGGGTCAAATTCAGACCTGTGTTTCAATCTGTTGCTCTTCCTTGGAGCCTTAACCTTGTTTTTAAGGTTTTGCAGCAGGCTCTGTTTGAGCCTATGCATTCGGGTTGCTTTTAAGTTGTTTTTGTGGAAGGTTTTGTTTCTCTTTGCTATTTCTTCCGCTCCCAGAGTTTCTGAGCTTTCAGCTCTACAGTGTGATTCCCTGTACCTTATTTTTCATGCAGAGAAGGCGGCCCTTCGTACTAAAATGGGGTTTCTCCCTAAGGTGGTGTCGGATCAAAGCATTAATCAGAAAATTGTTGTTCTTCTCATAAGGAGCGTCTTTTACATAACTTGGATGTTGTGCGTGCTCTAAATTTTTATACCTACAAGCTACTAAAGATTTTCGGCATTCTTCTGCCCTGTTAGTGGTTTTCTCTGGAAAGCGTAAGGGTCAGGCCACTTCTACTTCCCTTTCCCTCTAGTTTAGAATTATAATTCGTTTTGCTTATGAAACAGCTGGACAGCAGCCTCCTGAGAGAATTAAGGCTCGTTCCACTAGGGCTGTCTTCTAATCTTGGGCTTTCAAAAATGAAGCTTCTGTGGAACAGATTTGCAAGGCGGCAACATGGTCCTCTTTGCATACTTTTTCCAAATTCTACAAATTTGGCACTTTTGCCTTGGCTGAGGCCTTTTTTGGAAGAAAGGTTCTTCAAGCAGTGGTGCCTTCTGCTAAGGTCCTCCTGCTTTGCTCTCCCTCCCTTTTCATTCCGTGTCCTCTAGCTTGGGTATTGGTTTCCACTAGTAATTGGAATGACGTTGTGGACTTTCCATGCCATAGGAAAGAAAACAAAATGTATGCTTACCTGATAATTTTCTTTCTTTCCGGTCCACGACCCCGCCCTCTTTTTAAATTATAATTTGGTAGTTTATTTTTAGTAAACCTCAGGCACCGCTATACCATTGTGTTTCTTCTTTTTCCATTTTTCTTCGGCTGAATGACTGGGGATTATGGGTGAGGGAAGTTACACTTAACAGCTTTGCTGGGGTGCTCTTTGCCTCCTCCTGCTGGCCAGGAGTTGAATATCCCACAAGTATTTGGAATGACGTTGTGGACTCTCCATGCCCGGAAAGAAAGAAATTTATCATGTAATCATAAATTTTGGTTTTGCCTGTTGAAACTACTACCTATAATGAAGATTTCAGTATTGCAGTATTTGCTATCAAAAATCTACATTTTAGTGAAGCAGAAATCAGTCTTCTAGTTGAGGGAGGCAGATTTAAGCATAGCCCGTTTAAAAGGGTGTTCATGCAAAAACTTTAAATAAAATTAAGTTTTATCAGCTCCTTGCCTGAGTATACTGTCTCTTTAATATATCTCACCATAAGTATTTAAATGGTTTCTATGTTTTTTTTATTAGCTGTTAGCATTTCAGAAGTGATCATAAAGCCATTGCAGTCTACTTTTTTAACCATGAAATGTCCAAGCAACAAATAAATTTATACTAAAAAGTTATTGATTCACTCATATTTTAACTAAGCATAACCTGTGTTCCATTTATTTGTCCTTTCAGGTGGGAGAGACTATTGGTATTACTGAAGAAATTATGGGGCTCACAATATTAGCTGCTGGCACCTCTATACCTGACCTTATAACTAGCGTTATTGTTGCACGAAAAGGGCTAGGGGATATGGCCGTATCTAGCTCTGTAGGAAGCAACATATTTGACATCACAGTTGGGTGAGTAAAGTTGCACTTGAACAGTAACTAGTTTACATATCTGATGTAAAATGTACTTAATATCCATTTACAATATTGTGTCTTTTGCCAACTATACATAAAAATTTAAAAGTTAGTAAATATTTGCACAATAAAAAATAAATCAACCACTACAATGGTGTGCTCCAGCTATTGTTGTGTTTTGATCTATAAAAATGCAAATTAACATTCTTGCTAATTCCGTGGCTGTGTCACAAATAAACTGATCCGCTTCAGGGTTATGGTAGAGATGTTAATTCTGTGATTAGAAGGATGTGCAGCTCCTGACCTCTATCTCAAATAAATATATTCAAAAGTAACATGGAAAGTCCAAACGCTTGTAGAGAATTACAAAGTTAATGTATAAACCATTAAAATATATAATTATGCTTCTACTAAAGCAAAATCAAAAATAGCAACTGCAAAAGAAACAATATTTTGGGTTAAGGAACAGGGCCCTTGATATTTACTGTATATAGAGGATAACTTTCAATTAACAACTGTGGCCAAAAGATTTTCATTAGTGTGGAATTTAAGATTTTTTTTTAGCTTCATTCAATTCAAAATATATGAATATTTATAAAAGGTGTGAGAGGAAAATATAGTTTTTCGATTTATAAATTAAGTTTGCATCATCCCCTGAGTCTTAATAAGCAAGAATGTGATGTACATTTTTTTTTAGAATTTTTTTTATTTCTTCCTTCTAATTGTTATTGAAAAGTTCCAGGAAAAAAGTAAACTAATAAAAAGAAGGAAAAAATATAACAATAAAGGGGGTTCATTAGACTATTTATTTCTGAACAATAATTATTACATATTTATTTATTCACTTTAAACTATTGTATCTAATTAATTGGCAAACAACTATGATAAAGCCAGAGTTGAGGTTCTCTATCAAATGTTGCAAAAAAGCAAGGAGAGTCCTAACTTAAACTGCCCCACCCACCCCTTGGGAGCTTATATGACATCATCAATGACATCACACATGATATTGCTGATGAAATAATTTATGATATATACTGTGATCTGCAATATCTAAACTATTATATCTAATTAATTGGCAAAAAAAAACTATGATAAAGCTAAAATTGAAGTTTTCTATCAAATGTTGCAAAAAAGCAAGGAAATGTGTAACTTAAACTGCCCCACCCCACCCCTTGAAAGCCTTGCATGACATCATCAATGACATCACTAATGGCATCACACAAAACATTGTTGACGACATCACCTATGATATACAGTATACTGTAATCTGCAACATCTATGCTCATTCTCCTGTATATACCCCCCTGGTCACCTTTTCATTCCCCCTCTCCTTTTCATGCAACAGTTTCCTCATTCTCACACCTCACACACAGTCTCCTCCTTACCCTCTCACGTTCATTTCCCCCACATACGACATGTTTCTTTACCTCTTGCTCCCTCTCACTCGTCTTCTCAGCAACCTTTTCCTCACATCCTGCTCAACAACTCAATCCCCCTAACCCTCACACCCCAGCTTCTGTTCATCCACTTAGCACTCTCAGCTTACACACAGCCTCCTCCTCAGTCTCTTTTCCCACCTTCCTGATATTCACTATCATCCTCACCCTCTAACACAGCATTCTCTTCACGCTGTATTATTCCACTCTCGCTCATGCACAGTGCCCTCCTCACCCACTGTTTATTACAGACAGTCTACTCCTTATCCTCTCACCCCTTCTTTACACACAGCCCTGCTTATCCTCTTAGCTCACTGCCCCTCACATACAAGACTTTGCTTACCCTCCTCTTCTCCTCTCCTCCTTGCATTTAACTCCTGTTAAACCTTCAACACCACATTAACACATTTCTCTAGTGGCATCACTTAGGGCTAGATTACGAGTGGATCGCTAATTATCACTCACGCTAACTGTGCTCGACCAGCTTTTTGCGCGCGTCGGATACTGCACGTATTACAAGTTGAAAGTAAAGTTTTCAACCTGACGCGCACAAAATGCTGGTTACAATATTGCAATTGCGTTAATGTATTCTCCCATAGACGTTAATGGAGCGTGAAATACATCCCTATGAAAAGTAAAGCAAAATCTGCCTTTTTAAGAATTTCACTAGGGATCTCGCAGTGCTATAGAATCATTTTATATCATCAGGCCCTTTATAAGAATTCACATGAGGGGGTAGATTTATAATAGTGCGAGCGGACATGATACGATGTAGCGTATCATGTCCGCTGCACATCGATAAATGCCGACAGCGTATCATTGCACCAGCAGTTCTTGTGAATACGATTGGGTTGATTAACACCCCCTGCTAGCGGCCGATTGGCCATACAGAGCTTAATAAATCGGCCCCGAAGTGTGAGTTGTATAGGACTGTTGCTTCCATCTTTTTCAATGCACACAGAGAACAGCCACAGAACATGATTAACAACATATGACCTGAAGTAAAATTACATGATATGGACCCATACTGTCTTTAAAGGTCATTTTTGCTTTTGTGGAGCTATATTTATATATTTTTTATTTATTTAATTAATTGACTTTTAATTAAGCTAAAAACACATGGGCTTTGAAGTTGATACAATACAATATGTCAGGTTTAGATAAAAGATTTAAAGTCCAATATACAAGGAATATAGTATTTTTTGTTAATACACTTGCCATGCACAGTAGTGGGAATAGGGCCATATTTTTGTACATGTTTAGGCTTACAGCTCTTTCAAAAATCCCAAATTAATAAGGGGCAAAAAGAATAACAAAGGTTGTTGACTATAGTGTATTATTCTCCAAAAAGATAGACATGCAGGATTATTTATGCATAACAGCCATCCAGGTGAAGTAGTTAACATTATAGTATTTTTTTTTAATTCTATTTTCTAACTATTTTATATAATAAAACAGGGCTCGACAAACACAGTAGCCAGTGAGCCACTGTGTCTGTGGGGTTAATTTATTAAGCTCCGTATGCAGCTTGATGCCTCGTGTTTCCGGCGAGCCTGAAACAGAAGTTATGAACCACTGATCCATAACTTGTCCGTCTGCTCTGATGCGGCGGACAGAAATCAACACGATTGAATACGATTGGGTTTAATGACACCCCCTGCTAGCGCCGATTGGCTGCAAATCTGCAGGGGGCGGCATTGCACCAGCAGTTCACAAGAACTGCTGGTGCAATGATAAATGCAGACAGCGTATGCTGTCTGCATTTATTGATGCGCGGCGGACATGATACGCTACACCGTATTATGTCTGTCCGCACTATAATAAATATACCCCTGTGTCTTTGGTTTGGTTTTTGTGTTCTAAAATCCAAAAGTATATATTTATTTTTAACAAAAAAAATACCTTTCTGATTACAGTAGTGTCCTATGTAAACTGAAATATTACAAATTATAAAGAAATAAATGTGTCATAAAAAAATCTACACTTATTTAAAATTCAGACTAAGTACTCTTGCATTGCCTTTTTATTATGTACTTGTTAATTATGTAATTCTACTGCATTGAGTGGTCCTTTAAACTCTTTTCATTACTACTGTACTGTACTACTTTGTAATTTTGGTTTCTCTAAAATAGAGGAGAAGAAAATGCAACCTGATGGGCAACTGTTTGCCAGTTTCTGTACTGGTTAACTGCAATACAGTATAACATTTGCTAACAATTTCTGTTTCCTAGGTTGTAGATTTTTTATAACTGAGATGAACACTGATGAATGTATTTTCTTTGGCAAGCAGGGTTATTGTTATGGTTGGTTACCAGCGTTTAAGCTCAACCTCACTTTAAAGAAAAACATATGAGCGCTCAAAACCTATTTATTCTGACACAATTACTGAAATTTCATTCTAGTATTTTTTATATTTATAGCTACATCTTTTTCTTCATTTTTCAAAAAATGTATTCTATTTATTTATTTTTTTACTGGAAAAACATGAATCCAACTGAAGCAGCCAAGTTATATAGATTAGATTTATGACTTTTTAATTATGCAATTCTACTGTATTTAACTGTCCTTTAAAGGGACATGAAACCCACATTTTTTATTTCATGATTTAGAAAGAGCATGCATTTTTAAACAACTTTCTAATTTGCTTCTATTATCTAATTTGTTTTATTCTCTTGATAATCTTTGCTGAAAAGCATATCTAGATAGGCTCAGTAGCTCCTGATTGGTTGCAGCACATAGAAGTCTTGTGTGATTGTCTCACTCATGTGCATTGGTATTTCTTCAACAAAGGATATCTAAAAAAAAATAAGCAAAATAAATAATAGAAGTAAATTGGAATGTTGTTTAAATTTGTATTCTGTATCTGAATCATGAAATAAAAATTGTGGGTTTAGTGTCCCTTTAACTTGTAAGCCTTTCTGTGTAGTGTACTGTTGGCTAGAATAAGTAAATCATTTTTAATGTAAAAAGAGCATTTTTAGTAAAAAAATAGTTTTTTTTAATACACGTATTTCCATGTCATTCATCTATGCTTCTTTAATCCTTTATTAAATTATATAATACATAGGAAAACAGAAATTATTATTCCTGTCCATCTCAAAACTGTTTTTTGTTTTGTTTTTTTCCCACCAGCCTTCCAATGCCATGGCTCCTTTATTCTCTCTTTCACCAAATGACACCTGTAGCAGTCAGTAGCAATGGCTTGTTCTGTGCTATTGTGTTACTCTTCATAATGCTGCTCTTTGTTATCCTGTCCATCGCTTTATGTAAGTGGAAGATGAACAAGATTTTGGGATGTACTATGTTTGCTCTCTATATTGTATTCCTGGTTATCAGCGTTCTTCTGGAAGACCGTGTTATCATGTGCCCTATATCTATCTAGACAGAAAAAAAGTTTGATCATTGTGGACCCAGGGCTTGTGAAGTTAAGGTGCTTAAAGCCAGCTAGTCTCATTAAAAACCAAAAGATTAGCCGAGCGATACCAACTTGTAACACAACGGATGTAAGACCATTTGGTTGCTCTTTAACTGAAGATTGTAGAAGTTATACAAACTATTATCAGATATTTTCTTATGCATGTTGTGTTCTATTTCTCTCTAAATATATATTCTATTAAAAAATGTATACAGGGTATATTTAACAAAAGAGAGACATTAGATAGAATGGAACCTTCTTGCAAAAGCTGACATAAGCGCTTTGGGATTCCTATGTGTCTTTTATGCCTGAATAGATTTAACTCACTTACCTGGGACAGTAGTATTTCAACACTTCAATGTCTACAGTAGTCAATCTAGTATGGAGGAATCGCTTTCATATTTGGAACATTGCACAGTTGTCTCTGTAGTATAGGAAATAAAGATACATTGGGTAAAATGAAAGTGAAATATGCAGTGTAAGTGCAAAGAGAAGATATATGATACATTCATGGACGGCAGTATTGTAGAATTGTTATATGGCAGAACAAATACAAATAATTGTCTAAATCCACAAGATATAATAATCAAATTTGTTGATGAATGAACAAGATACAAAAATACACCTGCAAATATAACATGAACTCAGAATTACTGTGGTTTTTGATATAGCATTATTAGCAACATTATCACATCAAATTCACAGTAAACATTTCTGTGTTGAGTGCAAGACACTAAGAGAAACCAGTTCAGTGTCATAACACCAAGAGACAATGGTTTGTTTTTTTGTTTGCATTCCATCTAGTTTCCTGTTAACTTATGAGATCATTTACAATAACTCCCATAGCTGTATATACAAGTGACTTTAAATATGTAACAGTAGTATGCACATTATAAGAGTTCAGTAGACCGTGACAATGTATGAAAATAACCTTATAGAGGTCAAAATGTAACCCACGGTATGTGTAGATAAAATGTTGAACATCTTCAATATATTATAGGAAAATAAGCCAAGTATAGAAGATGTATGTGTATTCCATAGATGGGCTTATAGTTTGTAACTAACTGCAATACAAACTGAATATGTAGTGCACAGTATATTGGCTATACAATTGACCAGTGGTTCTACAACATTTTTGATGGCAGAGACCAGCTAGCTATTTTATTTCACCAACATGGGTCTTTTTTGAATAATCAAACTATTTTTTCAGGATTTTTATTTCTTTTCACACCTTTTAAATACATCTTTATGACAACAGGTGGATACATAGAAATGATACATTACCTAGAAAATATTTTACATAACCATCTTGGTTATTGGTTTATTATATAAGTTATGATCTGATATCTTTACTTTGAATAATATTTGTACATTTAAATTAAAAATAAAGTTTTACAATACCACTTACTATGAGCAGTGTATGTATTAAACAGTCATGTATGCCATGAAAACTGCCTGGAGTTACTGCAACATAACAATGTAAGTTTTGTTGTATACATAGCAGCATCTAAATGTAGCTATAATTTTCAAATCCTGCACATTAACTTGTAAAAGGCCAAAACAAATCTTTCATTAGTTCTTGATCCTTGTATAGTTTCTTATACTAAATAAAAATATGAGCACCATAGTAGTAGATTCATGTTTGGTGCAGATTACCCAGTTTTCTGTAAAGTGGAATAATATAATGATCTATAATGATTGATAGTGACTTTTTGACATTAAGGAATAGATGGTTTAAGCAAAGAATAAGCCGAGTGGGGACACGCCCTTTAAGAAAGGTATGAACTGCAATATTATGAACTGCAATAGATTTTATTGTAGTTTAAACCCCCTTTCCGGATGTGTCCTTGCTGTTTATTGTAAATCTATTTAAATTGATTAACTCTCCAAGTACACAAAGATTACAAAGTGAATTGCTGTACCGTGATGTGTTCTTATAAACAAATTACTAAATATATTTATACATTTTTAAAATAAATAAAAATTAGTATCAAAGGGATATGAAACCCAAACATTTTCTTTTTTGGTTCAGACTAAGGGGCATATTTATCAAGGTCTGGCGGACCTGATCCGACACTGCGGATCAGATCCGCCAGACCTCGCTGAATACGGCGAGCAATACGCTCGCCGTATTCAGCATTGCACCAGCAGCTCACAAGAGCTGCTGGTGCAACGCTGCCCCCTGCAGACTTGTGGCCAATGGGCCGCCAGCAGGGGGGTGTCAATCAACCCGACCGTACTCGATCGGGTTGTATTGTGGCGATGTGTGTCCGCCTGCTCAGAGTAGGCGGACAGGTTATGGAGCAGCGGTCTTTGTGACCGCTGCTTCATAACTGCTGTTTCTGGGCATCAAGCTCCATACGGATCTTGATAAATATGCTCCATAGCCCCTAGTAAGTTATAGCTGGGTAATTATTGTTTGTCTGAAATTAGTATTTTTATATTATACTTTTGATATTTTTTTTTTATCTGTTCAGTTTGTTCCTGCTTATGTACCAATATACAATCAATGGCTAAATTCAAGGTCTTACTTGGTAACAAAACCACTCCCAGCTGAAGACTGGTTGTAAGCAGTCTCCAATAGTTGGTGCTTTTTGGGGGAAAGAAGGAATATGTGGTTCTATAATATTAGCAGCTTTTGATTGTAGGATCCATCTTATTACACATCATAACATAAATGTTTTAAGGTAACAACTAGATAGCCTAGCAAGTTCTATATCACAAATTGAACATGCATGATTTGAAATATCTCTGCATGAGTACATAGCTCTTCATCATTGGTTTATTGACCATCGTCACTGGGTTATATATGAGGGCAGTGTATAGCCTGTAATATGCTTTAAGAGCAGCTTTGCAGTGTTATGTATGTTAGTGTCTTTCCTATAATATTCAGAAATTCAAATGATTGTCCACTAGCTGAAGTTAGGCTCTCCTGGGAGACAGAGCTGGTACAAAGGTAGAACTAGGTATAACAAAGAGAGTTGCATAGCGCATTGTTCTGTTCTCTTCTTGGTGGCAGCACCATATAACTGCCTTGCTAACATGTAACTGTAGCATAGCCTGCTGGGGTTTTTAACACTTATCTCTAGATATTCCATAAACTGTTTTACTCAATCTATATATATACTATACTTCTATCTTCTCCTATCATCCCATCCTCCCAGTCCCAAGCCTTCTCTCATGCTGTAACTATAGTGAAGTCTCTACCTTGCTCCAGCAGATTGCCTCCCATATTTCAAAGATCAAAATACTTTTTAAAAAAACTTCTTCACCATTTTCCATCAGCATAAACTTGCATCTTGCATTTTCAGTCTTGAAACAAATACAAACATTCTACAAGCTTAGACTCTAAGGTCTTCAGAGAAAGGACCCCATCATGTATGAATATACATTGTATGTTTTGTTTGACACTGTTATCTTATATTTAGTACGGACGTATGGTGGCTTTCCAAATAAACTGTAATATCATTTACAATTTGAAAACCATTATATGCCCCGGGTTATTGGCATCTTTGTTCCTTAAGACTTTGAGAACAGTATTCCAGTACTTTTTGAGCAGCCTTTCCATTATTTTTTGGACATTTCTATTTCAGCAGATTTGGCCTGTTGAAAATCTATTTTGGCCTTTTTCAAACCACATTTCTTACCTATTCATACAGTTTTGCTCGTCTAATGATTTTATGCATGCAGTTATAAATCAGCATACTTTATAAGTTCCATAAAAAAAGATAAAATTGTTATTTTACATCACACATCTAAATTCTGAAATGTGTCATTTTTGAGCATTAAAAAAATGCTAGTTATCAATTTCAAAATTATATCAAATTAGAATTATTCCAGCATGTTTCACTTTTTATTGATCACATATATTTTCTTCAGTGAAGTATGAAAACCTCAAAATAAACTAATTGAAAAGCCTGTGAAATTAATGTTTCTTTTAGGCTTTCACATGTGAAACAAGATTTCCCTGTTAATACATTAATTTGGTCACTTAACAAATTTAAACATTGAATTGCTATATTTTAAGAGACACGAAAGTCAAAATTAATCGTTTATGGTTCGGACAGAGCATACAATTTTACAAAATGTTACAGTTTACTTCCCTTATCAAATCGTGCACCGTGTTTCTATGTGCACACTGAGGTGTGTACAAGAATTCACTGTGTATGCATATATGAGTCTGTAATTGCCTAATGGCTGTCACATTATACAGGGGTAGGGAAATAAAGAGAAATTTTGAATCTACTGCGCATTTTAAATTCAGAGTAAGCACTATTGCATTGTCTTTTTAATATATGTTTATTGATTATGCAAATTTGCTGCATTGATTGATCCTTTAAGTAAAAGAGGACAAAATCCTTTAAGGTGCATATAAGAGGACCTTCAATCATTATGATATATTATTTTTCGATGTTCCCTTTCCATCTCTGTCCTGACTTTTGGTGATTACTTTTCGCTGTTATTTGCCTAATTTGGGCCTATTTAAACATTGGATTTATTTGGCTAAGGAAAGGAGGCCATACTTGAGGACTTTTTATCTCTCATATTTTTCTATCTGCTCATTCCATCTCTGTGATAACATCATCAATCCTACTTCATAGTCTACCTTAACCATCAAGCTTTGCACATGCCTTGCAAAACACATACTAGCAACTTTCTTAGAGGCACTTACTTCAAGTTGTTGAGTAGTAGAACAACATACATTGTTATGGTAGGTTTTCTTGGTTAGGGTCTAGATTTTTTATTTTACACAATTATTAAACACGTTCAGCTTGATAATGGTGCGTCAGGGGAAGGAAAAGCATGGTTGCAGAAGATAAGATGAATAGTAAAATAAAAAAATATCATTAAAGAAAGCATTTTGGATATGGTATGCATATATTTAGACAATAGTTATGGGGGTTAAATAGAGTCCTAAAAATAAAAAGGATAAACTAATAGAAATGTCTGAACTAAATATTTAGATTATTTAGACACACACAAATGTTTAAAGACAAGTAGCTCCCTTTATCAAGTGTCAGAGAAATCATAGGAAAGTGTAAAACACCAAGACATTAATCTATCTCTTTAAGAGACTTTTATGGGTTAGAGAAGTGATCTAGGAAAAAAATGATATTTAAGCAAGATAGGAGAAAGTAAAAAAATGAGGATAAAATATTTGGGAGTAATCAGTATATCTATTATATTGATGACAGGAGATCTAGTAGAGGACTTGGCCCGTGACTAATACTTGTGCTACCCAAGAATACAGTGGCAATAGAAAACATTTTTTGAAGATAAATCATTAAGGGGCTGCTTAGAGATATTACATTTCAGCAAACTGATATACGAGTCATACAGACTAATCATGCAAACTGATTAATAGAAAAGTGGGTGGTCAACTAAATAAGAGTTACTAAAGGAAGATATATACATGTTTATGGATATGTGCCAGGTGAAAACTTGGTGAGATGACTAAAGATTAGGTTTATAATAGTAATATAGGAAGGAATTATGAACACCCAGTGTAACTGATTGAGAAGCTGAAGAATGTAGCTACATAACCAATGGTAGCTTACATATTTATGAAAGTTTATGAGGAAACGTTGTGCCTGATAGACCCAATTTTTCAATTCAACTACTTGATGAGAACCACTTGATGAGGAAGAAAAAAATTTGAATTTTAGAAGATAAAAAGAAGTTAAATGAACCTAGGCACCTTCCTGATTTGAAATTTGTAAACTTTTGCAATACACTCTCAGTTAAATTATTGTGTTACGTCCATTTGGTTGTCCAGCACAGGTAATCAGGAACTAATAGGAGGATATTTTTAAGCTGATGTATGCAGTAAGAGAACATACTGGTGATAAATCTAGAACAATCGTATTGAAAGATGTGACAAATCTAGTTAACCAGCGATTAGATGAAGCCAACAAGGTAAATCTGTCACTGGTTTAAGGATATAGTAGATACATTTGATGAAAAGGCTTCTGTGGATTCCCAGCAGCACCACATTACGTTAGGTGTTAAAGAGCTTAGCTGGAATGCCATAAAAATTTGAAATAGAGAGAGTTACATAGGCTACAGTAAAGAAAAGATTTGAAATATAATATTCTATGTTACAACAGGAAGGTCATTAAGAAACATAAGTTTGAAAATTGTTATTGATCACTTGCATCGAGATTTATGTAAATAAAATAGATGGCTTTAGAGAATACAGTGAGAAGGAAAGGCTAGAAATGGCAAAAACAAAATGGGAATGGCTATAATATAAAAGAACAGTACATGAATAGAGAAAACATTTATTTTATGGAGTGGGTATAGTGTGTGTTATAGAAAAGTTTTTTTTCACATTTTTTGGCCATTTATTTGTCCATATGTTTTCTTGCTGAGGGTCCACTCATTTAATAAATGGCAGCATTCTTCTTATGTTGAGTCTCTATCAATTCCTCCCAAACATGATGCTACTACCTGCCATACACTCCTCTCTTCCTTACAACCTTGTTGACTTAAATGAGGAATATTTCCAGATGTGACATTCAGCCACATTCAGAATTGTAGATAATAGTCCTGAACTACTTTAGTTTCATGTTGATTATAGCCTTTTATGATGCTTCTTTACATATTAAGCATGTGTGATGTATTTAACCAATTTAGAAGCATTTCGTAAAGGGACAGTCTACTCCAGATTTTTTATTGTTGAAAAGATAGATAATCCCTTTATTACCCATTCCCCTGTTATGCATAACCAACACAGTTATATTAATATATTTTTTACCTCTGTGATTATCTTGTATCTAAGCCTCTGCCCCTTATCTCAGTTTTTCGCAGCCTTGCATTTTAACCAATCAGTGCTGACTCATAAATAACTCCATGGGATTCACCACAGTGTTATCTATATGGTACACATGAACTAGCGGTGTTTCTGTCTCTGGTCCACATTCCAATCGACAATATCCCTGTAACATACATTAGTAGAGGTACAACACCTCTTTTAACTTGCATGGGAAAAATGTGGTATTCTATACATTAGAGAGTACTTTTTGTTCTTATTTTCACATGACTTTTGGACTTATTCAGCAGCTTTGGCCCCTTTTGTACATCCCCATATATTGGTTTTTCAGACACTTTATATCAATGCTGAAGTTTTTGTGCATGCTCAGTTCACACTTCCTTGATTAAAGGGATGTAGCACTCAAATGTTTTTCTGTCTTGTATATTTAAGAGCAGCAGATATTAAATTTGTTTTTAAAAAAAAATCATAAAAAAGTTTAAGTAAAAGCAATTTAAATATTATGTGGCACTAACAGAAAGAGCATGATTGTGTTCAGCTTAATCTGGATTCTCTATTGCTCATTGGCTGAGGACAAATCATACATGAAAAAGCACCATAAAACATTTTGAAGTAATTTCTTTAAAATGGAACAAAGAGCATTTTGGAGTATCATCTCCATTTAATAGATAAATAAACATATAGTTCATGTAAGTTTTAAACTATGAAACACAACATAAATACAAAAAGCATTCTGTTCGTGTATGGTTTCCATGAAGTGTTTGAATGTTTTAAAATTGTTAAATATAAAATGTATTAATAAATCTACAACGTCATGTTCTTATTCTCCTGTAGGCAATTAGGGACTGTTTAAAAGACTGTTTCAAGTACCGCCCTCTAATCATGGGTGCTGCCATTATGTAACCTAGGTTATGCTGCAGGTGTCTGATGGAGATTTGCTATGCACTGGAATGGTGTGAAAGATATATTTCAGCATGGCGGCACCTATGACTAGAAGAAGGCGAGGTATCACCTCAATACTATGCTTATAAAATGTATTAATTGTTTAATGTCCCTTTAAGTTCTGATCTAACTAGTCACTGCGTAGAATATTAACAGCTAAATATCACCATACTGAGATACCATGGAGGTCCACCAGCTCCTCTGGGGAAAGAGTTATAAACAGAATATCCAGAGGTATTTTGGACCAAAAACATGTCAAATAAATAATGAATGTATACATCAATCTTTTTTATTTTCCTTTATTAATTTTATAATGGGGGATTAAATTTAGTGTTCAATGGGGCTTATCTACCAAGCTCTGAATGGAGCTTGATGCCCCATGTTTCTTGCGAGCCTGCACAAAGACCGCTGCTCCATAACCTGTCCGCCTGCACTGAGCAGGGGGACAGACATCGCCGGAAATCAAACCGATCGAGTACGATCGGGTTGATTGACACATTGGCCGCGAGTCTGCAGGGTGCGGCGTTGCACCAGCAGCTCTTGTGAGCTGCTGGTGCAATGCTGAATACGGCGAGCGTATTGCTCGCCGTATTCAGCAAGGTCTGGCAGACCTGATCCGCACTGTCGGATCAGGTCCGCCAGACTATGATAAATAGAGCCAATTGTGTCTTTCACAGCTATGTAATCCTTCACATTTTCCTTCATGTCAACAAATTGTTTTTTATTTCTTCATTTTCAGTTTCAGAAGAAAATTATTAATGTATTTTAGCCACACACATTTTGTTTTTAGTCATATAACTTACTATAAGTACAAGGTTTGAGAATAAAGTTTAATATAAGTTTGTGATAATTTTATGAGGGAAATTTTTTTTCTAAGTTACTCCATTGAATGTATGTGCTTAAAGTAAATATAATATGATCCATAAAATAAAATACAAATACATTTGATACAATATTTGATTAAAGCCATAACTATCTTAGGTTAAAATATTTTAAGGACCCATTATGTACATTAAGAAAATAAAATTGTCTTAAATTAACTTAAACTGGCACGGTTCAGATGGTGCATGCAATTTTAAGAGTCTTTTAATTTATGTCTATTGTCAAATATACTTTGTTTTCGTTGTATCTTTTGTTAACAAGAATACCTAGATAAGCTGAGGAGCAGCAATGCACTACTGGGAGCTAGATGGTGAATAATGGCTACACACATATTCATTAGCTCACCAAATGTGTTCAGCTAGATACCCAGTAATGCATTGCTGCACTAGAGCTGACATTGCATGGGTTAAACACATAGTTATATGCAAACAAAGGTATAATAATAAAATGCTCTAACACATTAAAACATTTTATTTGTTTATGTCCCTTTAACAACATATTTATCACAGTCAATGCAATGAGTTATCTTCTTTACATTAGAGGAAACATGTTATGGCCCATTTGAAGATGGATGATGGTGCATATGACAACATACTGCCTAGTTATTTTTTACAGTATTATATATTCTGATTTATGCTATGGGTAATACAAACAACGCAAAATCATTGTCCCATGATTCAAATAAATATATTTCTGTAGACTTTAAGCAAAAAGCATCTTGTATATATTAGTTTTAATGGAATCCTTTGAAAGCAAACCATTTTGCAAGTGAATTAATTTTATGTTGATAATGTATATTGTATGATAAAGATTATATTGTATAGTTTGCTGGAACTATTTAATTCTAGACCGTTTAAATTTCATCATTGCTCTGTACATACTGGTCACTGAATGTAAATCATCTGTATCTTATAACTAATGCATTATATATACTTTAATGCTCTGTACTGAAATTTTCAGTGTGAGCGAATGCATATAATAAAGTTTTATTTAAAACCTATTGTGTTCTTTATGTATTGTATATTATTTTAAATGACCAGTTGCATTAAATATTTCACACAAACCAATGTCAATACTTTTGATTAGCTTTTCACTCCTTATTGTGATTTGATTTTAAAGATATAAAAATAAATATCAAACTAAACATTACAGCTCATACAGAAAAAGCCTTATCATCATACAGTATATCCAAATATCATTTTTATATTATATATATGTATATATATATATATATATATATATATATATATATATATATATATATATATATATATAAACAAACAAAAGATAATCACGGCTGTGTCAGGATGCCTGCCGAGACATAATGTCCCTATAGAGATCACAGATAGGTATGCCTGAGCGCGGTGGAATAACGGATAGTTTGTGCAGGTACTCACAAGGTGTATGTGCAGCTCCTAGGAGGGGGGGGGTAGGCAAGCTCTTACCAGATTCTCAACCCGAAAGGCACCGCCACCGCTGCACCTCAGGTAGACCGGTAAGCTTATATCATCCGCTCCTTCAACGCTTAGCGTGGCTGCATCTCCTCATGCTTTACAACCAACAACAGCAAATCCAGCGTATCCGTGCTCGTCTCTGACGTAGCTCCAACCGCTCGGCCAATCCTTAAAGGTGAACTCCGGAATCCAGGTACAGGGGATATTTGGTTCTCAAAGGTTAAACAACCATAATTTGTCATTCACAGACCAGGCTTGTCAAAAGGGAATATTGGTAAATAACAAAAGCAAAAAAAGCCATAAAGGTCTTAAAACAAAGTCCAATTTTAATGGTCAATTAAAAATATTGACAGTGCTCAGTGTGAAAGGTCTGACATGTTTCGGCCTACGACCTTACTCCTAGACATGTCTAGGAGTATATATATATTTATTTATTTAAGTTTACATACCCTGGCAGAATTTATGATTTCTTGGCCATTTTTCAGAAAATATGAATGATAACACAAAAACTTTTCTTTCACTCATGGTTAGTGTTTGGCTGAAGCCATTTGTTATCAATCAACTGTGTTTACTCTTTTTAAATCATAATGACAACAGAAAATACCCAAATGACCCTGATCAAAAGTTTACATACCCTGGTGATTTTGGCCTGATAACATGCACACAAGTTGGCACAAAGGGGTTTGAATGGCTATTAAAGGTAACCATCCTCTCCTGTGATCTGTTTTCTTGTAATTAGTGTGTGTATAAAGGTCAATGAGTTTCTGGACTCCTGACAGACCCTTGCATCTTTCATCCAGTGCTGCACTGACGATTCTGGATTCTAAGTCATGGGGAAAGCAAAATAATTGTCAAAGGATCTGCGGGAAAAGGTAGTTGAACAGTATAAAACAGGAAAGGGATATAAAAAGATATCCAAGGAATTGAGAATGCAAATCAGCAGTGTTCAAACTCTAATCAAGAAGTGGAAAATGAGGGGTTCTGTTAAAACCAAACCACGGTCAGGTAGACCAACTAAAATTTCAGCCACAACTGCCAGGAAAATTGTTCGGGATGCAAAGACAAACCCACAAATAACTTCAGGTGAAATACAGGACTCTCTGAAAACATGTGGTGTGGCTGTTTCAAGATGCACAATAAGGAGGCACTTGACGAAAGATGGGCTGTATGGTCGAGTCGCCAGAAGAAAGCCATTACGCAAATGCCACAAAGTATCCCGCTTACAATACACCAAACAGCACAGAGACAAGCCACAAACCTACTGGCACAGTCATTTGGAGTGATGAGACCAAAATGTAGCTGTTTGGCCACAACCATAAACGCTACATTTGGAGAGGAGTCAACAAGGCCTATGATGAAAGGTACACCTCCTACTGTGAAACATGAAGGTGGATTACTGATGTTTTGGATATGTGTGAGTTACAAAGGCACAGAAAAGTTGGTCAGAATTGATGGCAAGATGAATGCAGTATGTTATCAAACAGAATGCCTCATTTTCCACTTCTTGATTAGAGTTTGAACACTGCTGATTTGCATTCTCAATTCCTTGGATATATTTTTATATCCCTTTCCTGTTTTATACAGTTCAACTACCTTTTCCCGCAGATCCTTTGACAATTTATTTTGCTTTCCCCATGACTCAGAATCCAGAAACAACAGTGCAGCACTGGATGAAAGATGCAAGGGTCTGTCAGGAGTCCAGAAACTCATTGACCTTTTACACACACACACCTATTACAAGAAAACAGATCACAGGTGAGGATGGTTACCTTTAATACCCATTCAAACCCCTTTGTGTCAACTTGTGTGCACGTTATCAGGCCAAAATCACCAGGGTATGTAAACTTTTGATCAGGGTCAATTGGGTAGTTTCTGTTGTCATTATGATATAAAAAGAGTAAACACAGTTGATTGATAATAAATGGCTTCAGCCAAACACTAACCATGAGTGAAAGAAAAGTTTTTGTGTGATCATTCATATTCTCTGAAAAATGGCCAAGAAATCATAAATTCTGCCAGGGTATATATATATATATATATATTTATTTACAGTTGTGACATGTTTCGGCCGTAGGCCGAAACATGTCAGACCTTTCACACTGAGCACTGTCAATATTTTTATATATACTGTATATACATATAATTACCATTTCTCAGACTGTCAAACACTTATTTAGTTTTTAAAAGTGTTCAACGGACTTTCTTTAGAGGTCCAACAACAAGCACACTGCAATTACATCACATTTCAATGTTTTAATTTTGGTATTCACTTGTTAACCAAAAAGAGGATAGACCCAGATATAAGATGAACAAATTAATAAGCCATAGTTAGAGGACTACACTAATTGTGGACCCCTATGAGTGCTAGATATTTGTTTATTGTAGTTATTATTGTCTTGCACCCATAGTTGGAAAAGACAAGTAATGTATACTCACTATTAAATATGAGTTGCAACTGAGAGGTAGCACCTCAAAAAAGAATGTCTTTATCCCAAATTAAGTAAATAAATCAGTATATATATAATTTATCCTTCATTCATTCTATCTTTATTAAATTATAAATTCAGTCATACAGACATACGTACTGGTTAAAAATACTTAAGCTTGACAGAAATGATAATAATGATTAAGGTAATATAAGCAATAGATATGGCTACTGTAGCCCTGAGCGGCTAAGCTCCTTCTATAGCGGAATCTGTCTTAATTTTATCTTTCCCTTTAACTTACTGGAATCAAAGTTATTGTCATATTCCTGCAAATGCAGCAGATATTGAGCAATTAATTATTAAGTAGTAGGTATCAAAAGATGACAGCTCTCACCATCCATCAGAGTGGAGCGCAACACATAAAATGAAATGACTTCTATTAGGATTAGCAGGTTCATTCAGGACTGTCTAAGCAAGCAAGTTAAAAAAGAGAGAAACACCAATCTCTAAACGTTACCCTGATGTGTTTCACATCACGCTTCTTCAGAGGGGCTGCTGCTCAGGGCTACAGTAGCCATATCTATTGCTTCTATTACCTTAATCATTATTATAATTTCAGTCATAATAATAATAATAATTTAATAAAGATGGAATGAATGAATGATAAATATATAGACTAATTTATTTACTTAATTTGGGATAAATACATTCTTTTTTGAGGTGCTACCTCTCAATTGCAACTTATATTTAATAATAAGGTGAACAAAACACCTGTAGTAGTAGATGCAGCAAAAAAGGAAGAAGGTCTGAGGAAGTGCCCTAAGAGGCAGGTCTGGTTGCTGTGCTCTTTATGTTCTTAATTTTCATGTTTCAATAAACAGACATTTTAACTTACTTTGCTCCCTCTTCATTGATACTGGTGTCAGCCGAGTTTGCTAACTTGTTTGCTAAAAAAAATGAAGAAGCACTAGCTGTAGACTGGTCAATTGCCGTACAAAGTATGCTGATGCAGAGATTTGATTTTTTTAAGCTTAGTAAAGTAAATGCAAACAGGGTAACTGGAAAAAGAGGGTCTCTTAAGCTGGTTACATAAGCTTAGTTCAAATAGCAAACACAGCAACTGGAACAAGATATGATGCAATGTTGATGCAAGTTTTGTTATAAAAACTCAAAGGAAACTGAAATAAGAGAAACTTCAGGGCTGGAGCAAACTCAAAGGAATTGAGTGTGAACTCAAAGCAACAGAAATCTAGCAATAGAAAAAGTTCACATTACTTACGGCCATTACATGTGATTTTTATTCTATGTACCATGTTGATTTCCAAAATACTTTGCATAATTTCTCACTTCCAATTGTCATAATGTACCCGGGATGTGATAGACTCAATACTGCCTAAAATTAACAATGTACACTGAATCTTTTTGGCATCACCATGTTCAATTATAAAAATAATTTGTCTTCAAGCTGAAACAGTTTTAAAGCTCTATCTCTCACTCTAACTAAAAGTGGCCATGACTAGTCAATGTGAACTTTAAATAAATGTCCTATAAATAGGACATAGGGGGCACCAAATCTCCCCAAAGTATACATATGTATAGTGGCTCTCTATATTAACCCTACATGTCCCAAGATTAGAGAAAGTACATAAATTCTCTTAATTGCAAATACAATCCAACTTTACAATAAGTTGGACAAATGTTCTAATCTCCGAATGGCCTTCCATATGACTGCTCTTCTTTTCCGCCAATACAAAATTGAATGAGAATACAGAAACACAAATAAAAAGGTGCTTACTAGTGCAGATCAGACAAATTAATTTTGCATAACACTAAAGCAATGTAGGATACTCACAAATTGTACAGCATTTGCTTGTGCCGATAGTAGCAGGCTGAGTATTCACAGAGACTCAGCTCACTGGTTCCTCAATAGCAGGAACTACAGAACTCCTCATATACATTGATACCATTCTAATGTAAAGTGCCACCTCCAGCTGGATACCAGGACACAAGACTCCAAATTGAAATTCAAAGGTATTTATTAAAAATATCATACATATAACTTAAAAAATGGCTAGAATTGTGCCCTATCTCATGCAACACATTTCTCTGCGTTTCCTGAGAAATGATGGTGATAATTGATGGTGGATTATTAGTACATGCATATATTAGAGAATTTTTATTTTTATTTATTTTTATAAGATGAATAAGATAATACTAAGTCCTTCAGTGTTCTTATCTACTTTTACATTTTTTTAAAAAAATCTGTTTTTGTAAGTTTAAAATTAATCAGTATTTCTAATCCATTAATATTATAAAGTCATTATAATTGAGATTACATTGTGTCTGACCAAAAAAATAATATATTGTCAATATAACTTTTGTATAATTTAAGATGTTCAATTTCTATAACCTACAATAAATTCTCCTCACTTTTTGCTTTATATAAATTGACATGAAGGAGCCCAAATAGAGCCATTGGCTGGATGTATTGTATGTAAATAAAATGCGTTCACAAATCAATTGATCGCCGCAAATGGCAAGATCTTGTAGCTCTCCTAAAGATTGTTTCTGACCCTTAGCATGAGGTATTTCTTGATACAATGATGTTACATAAAGTCCAAATAAATCATTAATGAATAAAGAAAATACTGTTTGCTGAAACATATGGTCTACCCAGTGGAACTATGGTCTTCTTATGCATTTTCTGTTCAATATATAATAACTAGGTAATTTACTGCCAATCAACTGAAGTCTATGGGGCCGATTTAACAATGTCTGGCAGACATGATACGCTGTATACGCAAGCTTGCGGTAGCAATTACCAGCCACTTGTAATGGCTGGTTATTTATCGCGCACCTGCAGTGGCAATAGATAAGCACTTCATTTGTAATCTAGGCCATACTTGGCCAAGTCATAGCTTTTACTTTTTTCTTCTTTAGAAACTCTTTTGTGATTTTGGCAGTGTGCTTTGGATCATTATCATGCTGTCAGCCAGTATTTTGGTATATAATTCATGGTGCTATCTATAAATGTCATCTTCCCAACACCTTTTGCACTTGTGCAGCCCCCTATCATCACACTCCCATGGGACTATGCATTCACTGTAACAATCCTGGACAGGTTCCCTCCAAACATGCTGGACCCCTTCTGAGCCAAACAAATTTATCTTGGTCTCCTCTGACCAAAGAATGTGCTCCCAATATTCATCAGGTTTCGTTTTATGCTGTTTAGCAAAGTTTAACCTTGCAGTTTTGTGCCGAAGAGCAAGCAAGGGTTTTTTCTTGGACGCTGTCCATAGAGGTTAACATTATGCCCTGTCTGAGGTGTCACAGAAACTACAAAACACAGTACAGCACACCTGTGACCAAGTGCACGCTGCTGGGGAAACTGCAACCCCAATAACCATAAAAGTCCACAAAAGCAGCAGCACTGTAGCAAAATTGATTAATTTATATGCACCAAAGAACATTAATCTATTTTATGTGTCACAGAAACTCAAATTTCCATTGATAACCCTTGAGCTACGTCTGAAGCACCTGCCCATATGATTTTTCAGAGCTAGATTGTACAAGTAGCGCACTGTTTGTTGCGTATAATGATTTAACTTGTGTGCCAGTGATCACAGGTGTATTCACTTTTGTTGCACTGAGTTTCTACTTTGGGGGCTGTATTTTCAATATGGTATTTCTAAAGTAATTGTGTTTGTTCATAAGAAGAAATACTCTACTTGTCAACTTAGAAATAATGCAATGGGGGGGGGCGTGTCTGAACGGCAGATATTACAGACTAAAACCTCAATATCGTCAGAATTCTCTATCATTAAAGCTTTAAAGCTATATATATTGCTATATGAGCATGGACATATAACTCTTACTGCAGATCATCTCAAGAGGCCTGGACTGGACGGACAGGAATTAGGCAAGGCCTAACACACAGCATCCACCTACCCCCCAGGCTTGCCGGGTAAAGAAATAAAAAGGAGCCTGCTAAAACATTTTCTTCCAAGAGCGAAACAGATGTATAACTCACACAACTACTCAACATGTGTCTGAAAGACGAGATTCAAGACCCGGTTGCCTTGCAACCTACGATCATATTGGACAGATGGGAGGCCCGTGTACAACGGCTGCTAGATGACCACTTTAACAGCATGAAAGGCCTTCTCCAATTGCTAAGAAACCCGCTGCCTGAAAGCAACCCAGATAAAACTGCTATTGCATGGAGACGGAGTGCCAATCCAAATCTGCAGAGAGATATGACCACAGCTGACACAGCTACACCCAAACTAAAATTTACTAAAGAGGATGAGAATCCTGCCAAGATGCAGGCGGTGGTATTCAACGTAGATGATCGTTCCGAGGAGAGAGCACCTACAGCAGTCCAACTTAGGCATCATACGGACATATATACCAAGCCCTCTATCGACCCTCAACTAGCCAACACAGAGATCGTGAATCCTCCTGATCAGAAAAAACAAAAACGCCACAATTCTACCCCACTACCAGCCACACTGACCGCCGATATACCCAATCACAGACCACTGGGCTGATACGGGAGGATAACCGGAGAATACACAACACAATCAAGAAGTTGGCTCTGGTCTCATCTCGCCCTAGAGGTTATATACAGGGAGTTAGTAGTAGCTGGATGTCTGCTACATGAAGACACATGGCCCAATATGGACAAACATACTCAAGCCTGTACCTTAGGTCTCGGTATGCTAAAATTTCCATATATTTTCTGAGATCTGGTGTGGGTTGACTGCTAACCTTTGACTAATCTAAGGCGGTGTGGAGTAGTGGGTGTCCAAAAGTTTTCTATCAAAACGTACACTCGCTGCCTCACAGACTTTAAGTTTAAAGATTAACTATGGAACATTAGTCTATACAAAATGTAAATTGCAATTTTAGTTAAGTTGTGTCTACACCTGCAATGTTGTCTAGTTATTCTTATTTAAGAGACTTTTTATTGGACTCTTTCAGCATTGGATAATAATACAACCTAGGATGTCACCTGTTTAAAGTTTTAGTCTATTTTTCAGAGGAAACTAATAGAAATAGATTTGGGATAGATGCTCTATTAATGTTACTAGCTTCTAATTAATTCAGCCCTTGATGTAATAGTCATACACCTGCAATGTTGTCTAGTTACTCTTATTTAAGAGACTCTTTATTATTGAACTCTTTCAACATCGGATAATAATATAGTCTGGGATGTCACCTATGTAAAGTATTACCCTATTTTCAGAGGAAACAAAGAGAAACAGATGTAATATTGTTGTGAATATCTCTCCTATATACAAGTAGGTTTGAGATTTCCTGTTCATTATGCTAATCTCTCAGTTATATGTGTATAATAACCTCCTAGGCCCCACAGCGTTGTCTGCGGCCGGGACAATGTGGTGTGGCAGCCTTAACCTTTAGTATTTAACTGTTATATGAGGTACAGATGAATTTACTGAGGGATCCCCGATTTCCGTGATATCTGCACTTAATTGAGGACTCTGTGATTCTTAGGTCATAGCAACCTCTTAGAATAAGCCTACATAATCATAACACGTACATTTTAAGATGTTCCTCTTATACTTATATATAATATATAAATAATATATATATATAAAAGCGAACAGATACCTCTTACATACATGTGCACCTCCCATAGAGTTGCTTAACCTCACTCATCTCTATTTTTAGTAAGGACCCTGATATCTATTTTATATATAAGACTTCCTATATATTAGTTTACAATGGTGTAAGAGAGCAAACTTCCTGTAGCATCCCAGCACATAGTTTTTTCTCATTGCTAACCTAAATATACCCCCTGTCAGGATATCTGTGAGTGTTATTAAATAATATATATAAATATATATTATTTATACATGATAAGACCACATGGTCCATTATATATGAAACTGGTTGCATCAGTTTTATTTGCTATAAATTACAGTTCTCTCTGCCAAAGGATTTTGGCTGGGTAAAACAACCCCTCCTTGCTGTTTAAGACAAATGAGGACAAAGGGAAAAACATTTGGTTTGAATTCAATTAGTAAAGGCAATTTATTTCAAAGAGATGTTCACTATATGGCTGTGTTTCAAGTTTGATTTCCTGACATTTCCTCTCTGAAATAAGAGGTTATCAGGTAATGAACTTATGTGGAGATAAACAGACATGGTTTGTTTGCTGAAAAAATCCCTTTGAGGCTTAAATATATGCAAAAGTTGATTACCCCTGCTGTGTTTGAATACACGAAGCTCAGACATACGTCTCAAATGGAGAATAGCAAGAGTTGGTTACCCCTGCTGTGTCAAATACACATCTGTACTGAGCTAAGCAGAAACACATATTGTATCGTAAATGAAATTCATTTTTAAAGTACAACTTGTATAATTGTCAATACTGTATAAAAATGTATAATCCCATGGATCTGAAAAATGCATTTTAGATTTGTAATAGATTAAATAACAATTGTAATAATCCCATTTTAAAATATATAACATATTTTTGTTTTTCTATCTTCCAGACATCTAAGGGACAAAATGGGGCTCCAGATGGGGCTAATAGATGCTGATACAGAATTGCCTTCATGGGGTGACCTAAGTCATATCATATGGTTATGCACTAAATATTTATATAACTTTAAATACATCTCTCAAAATAAGTAGAAAGTAGAATGTATAGGAAGTCTATATAAATATTTCCATTTTAACATAGAATTGATAATATACTAGTGTTTTATCTCAAATTGTACATTTTCAATTATATTAAATGGGATATATATGCTAACCAGATAAGTGTATTAATGCAACAAATAGTGAGTATATTAAGTATACAATTAAATGATATAGTTTACTGTTAGCAGTATTAAAACTGCATTTCTGGTTATCTGCTACCCCCTAGTGGATTAAAACTGGTATGACAGCCAAACGAATTGACTGTTTAAAACATATGCAAATCCAAATGACCCATTATCTAAGATATACCATATCCAATACATTTATCTCACATCCCCTGTTAATTCCTAACACAGGAAGGCAATATCTCTACTGAAAATCCTAAAATCTAAATTCTGCACATGATTCCCCGCCAATTAGTAAAACCCCGTAAAATCTACCCCCCTACACAATGTCCATTATTGCAATCACAAAGTAAATTATAATCCTCCTTCAGAAACCACATCACAAACACAACCAACAGCTTACTTATAACACCTAACTCACAAATTCCCCACAAAAATCATTAAAATTAAAAAAGATACTAGTTACCCCATAAAAGGCTTTACTTGAAATACTGATAAGGAATTTCCATTCCTCTGCCTCTTCATGGCCTCACCAACAGGTTCTTTATTAGTATCTGCCTCCATTGTGGTTCCTCCTATATATAGAGATTGATTAACTGGTTAAGCCTCAAACCACTGAAGAAGGAGAATTTTTTTCAGGCAGTTTTTAGGAAAGGTTTTAATAGATTGTTTTATTTAATTCAATGATGTTTTTAACATTTTTCTAATGATGGGTTTCATGTGTTTGGAGACAGGTGTTAGAGTGCAGAAAATACAATGGACATTATGAACAAGGATTTTAGATCTTAGATTGATGTGACTGGCAAAATCATATGGTGTGGTTCAAATTATACACTAATTAGGATATAGAATCATTTACAGTGGGCTTAAGTTTTACAGGAAATTTCTTTATAGACTACTGTGTTTTCAGTAAACTGGGGGTTGCCAGGGGGGATTGCATGAGTATCTGAAGTGATGTGATGATTACCAATGGGGAGGGATTTAATATAAGGTCTCTTGGCTGTTAGATGAGGTTATTGTGTAGTGATAGTGTATAGGGGCATGCCGTGCTACTTTTACCAAGTTGTAATTAGGGTTAATAGTGGTTGGTAATCACCAGTGGAAAGTGAAACACAGTTGCAGCAGTAATCAGGGGGTATAGAATGAGCCATAGTACCACTAATCAGAGCCGCAGTGGCCATCGTCCTAAAATGACGCCACAGAAAGTGCGCTACTTGCAAAATCAAGCTCAGAAAACAGTCGGGCAAGTGCTTCAGACTTGGCTCAAAGGTTATTAATGGAAATTGGAGTTTCTGTGACAGTAACAAAGCTGTACTGACTTTTGTTGCATTGAGTTCCTACTGTGGGGCCTGTATTTTTAATATAGTAAATATAAACTGTTAGTTTTTAATTTTGCATAAGAGCAAATACCCTACTGTTCAACTTTGAAGTAATGCAATAAATATAAGGTGATATAATTTTGAATCAGTTGACATTTAAGTAATATGGCACAGGGGTGTACTCACTTCTGCTAAATACTGTATAAACGTGTGTACACACGAGAGGCAGAGCTTAGCTGCCCTGGAAGATGGCAGCATAGTCACGCAGCTCCCAGGCCCAAGTTCCCTAAACCTAACCAATATGCAAGCATAACGGCCATTAACCCCTTCAACCAGAGCCCAACCTCACACTGAAAGCTCAACAGACCAGAGGAACATCCTAAAGGGCAGCCAGATAACACATCCCGCTCCAGACCGTTGCAACAATATATGAAACCTTTAGATTCACAACAGCATGCCACCCCTGACATGTCCACCACAGATCCCCTGGAAGACAGGCAGGAAGAGCCATCTCCACCAATGCTATGCACCATAGGCCTTACAAAAGAAGACCATTTGCCAAAGATGATTTGAAAGAAATAGTGAATGAATTAAAAAACTGGTACGGAGACATAAAGAGGGACTTAACCCGCGTCACACAAAAAGTCACTAAACTAGAGGAGAGCCATAACATCATGGACACAGATATCCAACATATTTAACGACTAGCATACGACCAAGAGGAGACTATTCACCATCTCCTAGAAAAAAAGACCTGGACAATAGGGGTAGGAGAAACAACCTACGTATCAGGGGAATACCAGAATCCATACAACCAGCAGCTCTGTAAGAGTGTCTACAGGCACTATTCAAGACTGTCAAAGGGAATAATAGTGCACCGGACATAATCTTAGAAAGGGCGCATTGCGCTCTACGAGCAAAGCCGCCACCTAAAGCCCCCCCAAGGGACGTGGTCATCAAAATACTAAATTTCAAGGACAATGAAGAGATCTTGAAATGTGCGCGGCAAACACAAGAAATCACACACGCAGGGAAACCGCATACAAATATTTCAGGACCTTAGCCCAACCACCTTGCAGAAGCGGAGGGACCTCCATTACATCACAGAAATCCTGAGAGAACAAAAGATAGTCTACAGATGGGGCTTTCCTGTCAGCAGTGGAGGCTCCTCCATTTGTGCACTTTCGCACGTGAACCCCCAGGGGCAAGGAGGAGAAAAAAAATTGAGCAAAAAAAAAAAATTAGCAGAAAAAAAATAAAATTGTTTAATAAAATAATTTTTTATTATTATCCCCAGGACCCCAGCAAGCTGCAATACATTTTCACAATAGGAACTTGATTACTTGATTTGATTCAAATTGCTCCATACAGTAAAGTTAAGTACTCTATACATTACATACTAGGCAGGAGGGAGAGAGCTAGGACCAGGCGGACGACAGAGCAGAGTGAGTGCAGTCAATTTCAGCTTAGCTCGCTGACGTCACTACACCACGCGTCACTAGCTTCTCCTCCTCCTCTCCCGACCAGACAGACTGCTGAGTGCTGACAGACAGTCAGTGTGCACACTCGACACACCTCCTAATCGCACGTGCGATAGAGAGAGCCCCTATCCTGCACAGTGATCTATGCATTCACTGTGCAGGCGTAGCTCCTCCCAGCCCGGCATTGCCTATAGAGGCTTAATCGCACAGGCTGAAGTGTGCAAGTTGACTTCAGCCTGTGCTCTGCCTCCACCCACTCTGCCTGAGCCAACCTCTGATACGCTGTTGCGTACACGTGATGGCCCCCACAAGGCTCCTCCCCCTCAACGGTGCAAAAATCTAATTGGGGAGATAGCTGTTGAGCGGATAGGAGCCTTGTTTCAGAGCTCTGTGTGCAACTTGCCTCTCTTCATTCTCGTGTTTAAAAAAAAAAACGAATAAGAGTATTCTACTGCTAGCAATAAGAGAAAAGAAAAGCGTAGGCACCAGAAGGTTTTTCAAAAATGCAAATGTCCTTTATTAGGTGATAAAATGCAATGCAACAACGGATGTTAGGAAAAGCATAAACCTCAGGGCTTAGGTGGAGAAGTGGTCACCCACGTACCCCATTGCTGACATGTTTCGGCTTAAGCCGTAATCATAGCTAAAGGGTAAGAGTTATGCCTGCCTTATAAAAGAACAGTTCACCTGTGATAGGTTAAAAACAAAATTGTCACGTGGTTGATACACACCTCCACCTGTAGGTCAATCTGTAAATTTACACTGCCCTGTGTGGAAGTTAACTCTTTATTTTCCACTTAAACACATGAGGATAGTTTATTTGTTTTCATAATGACCAAAGAGCCTACATTAAAATGGTTCAATATATATCTTGTTATTATGTACTACTTTATGTGAAAACATAGCTAGTTTAACATAAGTCATATATATCCGCTTGCTTACTTAGCATTTTGTGCAGTTGTACCATTACAAAAATTGGTGGCTCTATATGAAAACAATCATTACCTATCTATCATGTATTGAAAATATCTAAATTGAGGATATCGAACGATAATCCACATAAGGGAAAGGCTGAAAAAATGGTAATAACAATAACATTTACCCAAATAATAATAATAAAACCCTTTATAAAATGAACTTGATGACTGACTTAGTCTAAGTGAAATATTTATGATAACTGTATGCTATAATGTTTATAGTTCACCCTTTGTAACTATATAAACTTCATCCAATATAACATATAGTATTAATCCTGTATATATATGGGGACACAGGCTAACACCAGAAATTAATAAGGTCATATTCAGAATTCAGCCCTTTGGGCATTCTGGTGTGCAGCCTGTGTATCCAAAACACCTCCCTTTTAAGAAGCAAGGTGTCCCTGTCACCTCCCCTGTTGTTTGTACCAACAACCTCAATGATCGTCCATGATAATGTCCCTGGATCTTTATTGTGTTTAACCTTGAAGTGGTTCACCAGGGGGGTGGTGAGTATACCCCTTTTGATGTCATTAATATGTTCCCTTATCCTAGTCCTTACTTGTCTAGACGTTTGTCCTGTATATTGAATGTCACAGATGTCACAGTTAAGAAGATATACTGCATAAGTTGACCTACAATTAAAGAGCGCTCTATGTGCAAATGTCTCACCAGAGTAAGAGCTTCTAAATATATTACCCAATTTGGCATGACTACATGCTATGCAGTTTCTAAAGCTGCACCTATAGACCCCTTTGTAGCTAAGCCAAGAGGATGTATTTGTCTCACCCGTTTTCAATTGTGTAGGTGCCACATAGTTTCCTATGGTTTTGCCTCTCTTGAAGGCAAATCTCAACTTCTGTGCTGCAATATGTGTTAGATCATCATCTGACTTTAAAAGGGACATGTGTCTACGTATGATATTGCATATTTGGTAATACTGTTTACTGAACTGGGTCACGAATGTAAGTTGCTCAGATTTTGTATTACTTTCTGTGAATTTATCCTTGAGTAGGTTGGCCCTTTCTATGGCCCTTACTTCATCCCGGGCCCTAATAATATCCTGTTCGGGGTACCCCCTCTCGAGGAATTTTTCACACAATTCCATCTCATGTTTGGAATGTTCACTAGTTTTGGTACAGTTCCTTTTTACCCTAGTGAACTGGCCTTTCAGTACCGATTTGAAAACCTGCTTGGGATGGCTGCTCTGTGCGTGTAATAGGGTGTTCCTGGTTATGGGTTTTCTGTAGAGCTCTACCCTTATATAGTTAGTCCCCTCACCAATGAGGGTGACATCTAAAAAATTAATTTTAGAGTGCCCAAATTCATGAGTGAATTGTAGGCTTGCATTATTGACATTGAGATGCCCTACAAACTCTTGTGCTTCATTCTGACTGCCATCCCATATAAACAACAGGTCGTCTATATAACGACGATAATAGACGATATTACCCCTATAAGTGTTTATATCTCCAAAGATGTGGCACAGCTCCCACCAACCCATATATAGGTTGGCGTAAGAGGGAGCAAATCTGGCCCCCATGGCTGTGCCACATCTCTGGAGATAAAACACGCGTTCAAATACAAAGAAGTTGTGAGTAAGCAGGAACTCAGTTACTCTGAGAATAAATTTAATAAATGTCTCACTATATCCAGTGGATCTCCTTAGAAAGAAGGATATGGATTCTAGCCCAGAGCTATGTGGGATTGACGAATATAACGATTTTACATCGACTGATAACCATCCATAGCCCTCCTTCCAAGGAATTACTTCTATCTCTTTCAATAGTTGCTTGGTGTCTCTAAGGTGACTGAGTTCCTGCTTACTCACAACTTCTTTGTATTTGAACGCGTGTTTTATCTCCAGAGATGTGGCACAGCCATGGGGGCCAAATTTGCTCCCTCTTACGCCAACCTATATATGGGTTGGTGGGAGCTGTGCCACATCTTTGGAGATATAAACACTTATAGGGGTAATATCGTCTATTATCGTCGTTATATAGACGACCTGTTGTTTATATGGGATGGCAGTCAGAATGAAGCACAAGAGTTTGTAGGGCATCTCAATGTCAATAATGCAAGCCTACAATTCACTCATGAATTTGGGCACTCTAAAATTAATTTTTTAGATGTCACCCTCATTGGTGAGGGGACTAACTATATAAGGGTAGAGCTCTACAGAAAACCCATAACCAGGAACACCCTATTACACGCACAGAGCAGCCATCCCAAGCAGGTTTTCAAATCGGTACTGAAAGGCCAGTTCACTAGGGTAAAAAGGAACTGTACCAAAACTAGTGAACATTCCAAACATGAGATGGAATTGTGTGAAAAATTCCTCGAGAGGGGGTACCCCGAACAGGATATTATTAGGGCCCGGGATGAAGTAAGGGCCATAGAAAGGGCCAACCTACTCAAGGATAAATTCACAGAAAGTAATACAAAATCTGAGCAACTTACATTCGTGACCCAGTTCAGTAAACAGTATTACCAAATATGCAATATCATACGTAGACACATGTCCCTTTTAAAGTCAGATGATGATCTAACACATATTGCAGCACAGAAGTTGAGATTTGCCTTCAAGAGAGGCAAAACCATAGGAAACTATGTGGCACCTACACAATTGAAAACGGGTGAGACAAATACATCCTCTTGGCTTAGCTACAAAGGGGTCTATAGGTGCAGCTTTAGAAACTGCATAGCATGTAGTCATGCCAAATTGGGTAATATATTTAGAAGCTCTTACTCTGGTGAGACATTTGCACATAGAGCGCTCTTTAATTGTAGGTCAACTTATGCAGTATATCTTCTTAACTGTGACATCTGTGACATTCAATATACAGGACAAACGTCTAGACAAGTAAGGACTAGGATAAGGGAACATATTAATGACATCAAAAGGGGTATACTCACCACCCCCCTGGTGAACCACTTCAAGGTTAAACACAATAAAGATCCAGGGACATTATCATGGACGATCATTGAGGTTGTTGGTACAAACAACAGGGGAGGTGACAGGGACACCTTGCTTCTTAAAAGGGAGGTGTTTTGGATACACAGGCTGCACACCAGAATGCCCAAAGGGCTGAATTCTGAATATGACCTTATTAATTTCTGGTGTTAGCCTGTGTCCCCATATATATACAGGATTAATACTATATGTTATATTGGATGAAGTTTATATAGTTACAAAGGGTGAACTATAAACATTATAGCATACAGTTATCATAAATATTTCACTTAGACTAAGTCAGTCATCAAGTTCATTTTATAAAGGGTTTTATTATTATTATTTGGGTAAATGTTATTGTTATTACCATTTTTTCAGCCTTTCCCTTATGTGGATTATCGTTCGATATCCTCAATTTAGATATTTTCAATACATGATAGATAGGTAATGATTGTTTTCATATAGAGCCACCAATTTTTGTAATGGTACAACTGCACAAAATGCTAAGTAAGCAAGCGGATATATATGACTTATGTTAAACTAGCTATGTTTTCACATAAAGTAGTACATAATAACAAGATATATATTGAACCATTTTAATGTAGGCTCTTTGGTCATTATGAAAACAAATAAACTATCCTCATGTGTTTAAGTGGAAAATAAAGAGTTAACTTCCACACAGGGCAGTGTAAATTTACAGATTGACCTACAGGTGGAGGTGTGTATCAACCACGTGACAATTTTGTTTTTAACCTATCACAGGTGAACTGTTCTTTTATAAGGCAGGCATAACTCTTACCCTTTAGCTATGATTACGGCTTAAGCCGAAACATGTCAGCAATGGGGTACGTGGGTGACCACTTCTCCACCTAAGCCCTGAGGTTTATGCTTTTCCTAACATCCGTTGTTGCATTGCATTTTATCACCTAATAAAGGACATTTGCATTTTTGAAAAACCTTCTGGTGCCTACGCTTTTCTTTTCTCTTATTGATACCATTTGGATATGGTTGAGGCACGGAAGGTGATTTGGCAGTAGAACATTCTCCCCACAAGGTGCCATAAGAATTTGGAATCTTTTCGTGAAGCTGTGGACTCTCCCCGGTTCTGTTTAGTTCACCGGCTCCACATCGTGACGTCACGTCTTCCCCGGATCAGCCGCTCAGACGCTGACACGCTGTAGGGATCCACACGGCTGCTCGACCTCCAGGATACTGTTGATCGCACAGATACCTTCGCGAGAGGATCCGGAGCAGGATATCAGAGGTGGGTCCCCAGAATCAGCCTTTGTCAGTAGCGTGCATACCGGAGGTTTATACTACAGACCACACGGAGCTCGTTTATGGGGGAGAGAGTTTTCAAGGCACCTATGCATACATGTGGGACTGACGTGAGTTTAATATAATATAGTAACATTACCCAGCATTGTGACACAGGTGCTGCATTGACTTTCTTCTCTTATTCTACTGCTAGCCCTTTACAGGTCCTCCTGGTTACTGCTGCCTGACTGAGTCTGTGACTCTCTGAGTTAGATTAGATAGGGTAGGGAGGTCCGAGGAAGATCTTGTTCTGGCCTAGAAAAAAATATTTTGCTGCAGGCCTGCAGCTTATTAGTTTAGTTTTACACTTGACTACAGTGAGTTGATTTAACAAGTTGAGACAGAGAGAGAACAGAGTAGACAGTGTCAGTGTGTGAGAAAAAAAAAAGTTCATTTTTATTTTTACTTAAAAAAAACAGATACAGATTAGAGTACTTAGGTTAGGTAGGAAGTTCTTTAGTGGAGTAATTTGGGAATAATAAAATAATATTTTTTAGCAGATTGTATCAGATTGCAATTAGAAGTTTTGCAAAAAAAGTAAAAGTTTTTTTGTTTTTTTTAAAAAAAAGCAGTTAATTGCTGTGCTGCTGCTGATACTAGTTGTTGACCATTCACAGTTGCTTACCATTAATAAATGTAAGTATTTTAGCAGATTAATTAATTATCAGATTGCAATTAGAAGTTTTGCAAAAAAAGGTAAAAGTTTTTTGTTTTTTTTAAAAAAAAAAAGCAGTTAACTGCTGTGCTGCTGATGATACTAGTTGTTGACCGTTGACGGCTGTCACGGTTGCTTACCATTAATAAATTTAAGTATTTTAGCAGATTAATTAATTAGCATATTGCAATTAGAAGTTTTGCAAAAAAAGGTAAAAGTTTTTTTTTAGATAAAAAAGCAGTTAACTGCTGTGCTGCTGCTGATACTAAAATTAGGCAGTAAACCTGCATATTTAACATTTTATATTTTATCTCTAGTGAGCTATATTATTATAATTATTATAAGATATTACCTATTAGTTCTAGTTGATATTTTCTAACAGCTGCAATATATTTTATAACAACCGGCACCGCAAAACTACTTGCCTACTAGTTGTATATTTTCTAACAGCTGCAGAGCTATTTACCTACAAGTTATATATTAGATAACAACCGCAAAACTATTTAACTATTACTTCTAGTTGTATATTTTCTAACAGCTGCAGAGCTACCTACCTACAAGTTATATATTAGATAACAAGCGCAAAACTATTTAACTATTACTTCTAGTTGTATATTTTCTAACAGCTGCAGAGCTACCTACTTACAAGTTATATATTAGATAACAAGCGCAAAACTATTTAACTATTACTTCTAGTTGTATAGTTTCTAACAGCTGCAGAACTACCTACCTACAAGTTATATATTAGATAACAACCGCAAAACTATTTAACTATTACTTCTAGCTGTATATTTTCTAAGAGCTGCAGAGCTACCTACCTACAAGTTATATATTAGATAACAACCACAAAACTATTTAACTATTACTTCTAGTTGTATATTTTCTAACAGCTGCAGAACTACCTACCTACCTACAAGTTATATATTAGCTAACAACCGCCAAACTATTAAACTATTACTTCTAGTTGTATATTTTCTTTTTTCTTTTTTTTAATAATTTTTATTGAAGTGTATTTAAAGGCATACATCAATCATAAAAAATAAATTCTTGCACCGCTTGCCACATACGGTAAGGCTTCAGTGTTACAGGAGTGGTAAAATAAACATAAAAGGAACGTAAAGACAACAATTTACATATCATGCAAACATTGTATACATAGGATTCCAAACATTTAGAAACCTTCTACATAACACCATAGGCCACTCTTGGACCACCATAAGTAATAAGAAACATTAAGGTGAAGGAAGGCATTTGTAAGCAAAGGAGACCACTTTTGGATCTCATTAGTAAACCTCGATTTTATATAATTTTATCATGTGCTTAGGTTATATTTTGTATAGATCATGTTGAGAGGATAAAATCCTTTATTTGAAAACAAAGAGGAAGTATAGTAATAAAAAAGAACTATAGTTAGGGTGCGGCATAGAAAAGATAAGCCGCATAGTTAGCCCCCCTAAAATAGGAGGTTTATTATAGGGGGGGGTGGTATGGTGAATATTATAAGTAGGATATATAGCCTAGGAACTAAAAGGCTCATTATGGGTTGAGGAGGAGATAATTAAATAAATGTGATAGGCAGCAAATACTAAGTAGATATGTTTTAGTGTCACAGGGCAATATAGTCATATATATAATCACATGAACATATTGGTTACCCAGGGCAAAATAAAAGTGAGCTGGTTATATAGTAAGCTAATGGTATATCCGACCTAAAATAGCCTAGTTCTACATCTACATAGCTAACATGGTTTGCATAGTACAATCAAGAAGTAGTGTACAACAAGACAATGGGTGATAGTAGCCGAGCAGGTCCAGCCCACACCAGTAGTAGGAAGAGGAAACCATATATCCCCATATAGTAATGGCCACCACATTCTATTGTACAGACTTCATCAATTAAATCTTTTAAATCTTTTACTGTCAGGTATAAGTCCCTTCCTAGATATACAGAAATAGAAATAACACCAAAATATACAGCATAGCTATTAATTGGGCATTATAGTGAAAGTAGGGAGTATGGTTATTCCACACGCTTGTAATTTTTATATTCTGCTATCCAGACATGGGCCCTATGTCCAAACAGCAGGTAAAACAATTGTATGTATAGGTGTGTGATTCCAAATAGTTGTCCACTTAGTCTCCCTGAACCACTTGGATAATGTTTTTAACGCCGATGTTGCTAGAAAGGTGGCCTAAACCAAGAGATGTAAGCTAAAAGGTGATCTAAGCTACAAGATTTAAGCTAAAAGATTTACTGATTTCCACTGACAGTGAATTATTGTTAAATAGGAACAAAACTGGTCAGCAGGCTGTGGGAATAATTTTCATCTATATTATCCAGCTTCTCAGGAGTGTCCAACTCTACGATCATCACATAGCGCTTCCATCTTGTAATTGGAAGACACACCAACAGCCTGTACAAAAAATATACATCAAAACATATGCACATCAAGCATATCATATAATTTGTTAATGTCTCTCAGTTTGTAGACTATTCTGAATATCTGCCTAAAGGGGATAATGGTAAGAAACACAGTTTGCATAGTAGCCTACACCAACTCTCATATAAGGAGTGTAAAATTGTACTGTAAGAGTAAAAGAAAAAAAAAAAAAAGTTGCACATAAAGCGCCTAATAAAACAGATCTGTATATGTTAGTGAGACAAACAGTTAATTATACTTTAAGGAAGCTAGTACAGTAGGAAATTCACTTGACCATACACAAAATGACACAATGAACTTGGCCTTTAAAGTAATAGACATGGGAGAGCTATAACTTAAACATGCAGTTTATGATGTTGAAAACAGACGTATGTAAAGTTAGAGCAAAGGGAATGAAGACATGTGTATGCTAACTGAGAACATGAATGAGCAGTACTTACTTAAGCTACCAATTTAGTGGCTTACAGCTGTTCTGGGGCAATATGACATAATATACCAAGTGAAATAAGTCTGAGGTGTAGACATGTGGAAAATCCGGAACATAGGACGTTATGAGAGGTCCCCTGTACCCCTCAATAAACCATGCATATGTTGGCAATTAGCCCACAATCCGACTCTAGTATGTCCCCATAGATATGGCCACCTACTGGCATCCTTCAAAGGGCAGGATCCGAAGCAGAGGTCTGACAGGGCTGTAGATGTAGCAACAGTGAATGACCATAATCCGTGTCCCCGTGCTAGTTTGATGGACCGTGAATACAGAGCTATTTGTGGTGTGGAGGTGCGCAGCTCAACTCACTCCTGAAGTGTAGAATAGATTAGAGCTGTCATAGGATCTGCATATGGGGCAGCGAGAGAGTGAGCCGGCATAAGCTGGTATAGTGTATCGGTCACCGCTTCATGTGTAGAGAGAATCGTTACAGCTGCATTCTTTAGAAGATGGTTATTTACATGTAGTGCTACAGCCTGTGAGAGTATAGGAGGTAACACGCTCTCCTTGGTAGGCTCCAGCTTGCAGCCCACTATGCCGACAGTGTCTGCAATTGCTGTAGGGACAATTGTATCTGCCATTGCCCCCCTCTCATCGACTTCTCTTGTGAGCTCAGTGCCAATTGCAGATTTTGGGTGAGCAAGGTTAAGCTGCGCCTTTTTTGCAAAGTTGCCAAGCAGCACCCACATCTGTGTATAGAAATCCTTCATGTTTAGTTGTGCAGTCTCGTGGTCCTCCTGTATCAAGTTGCATCTGTGAGTTTGACAACCCTTGCTACCTCGTGGTCACCGCGAGTGCCTGTAGTCCAAATAAATGCCATGTTGAGCTTCTAAATTATAATGAGGTCAGTCTCTGCTATGGCTGCCCGTCCCAGAAGTAATTATGGGTTAGACATTTTACTAAAATGCATACTTTATATCTCCAAAACTAAGAGATCTTTGGGAGCTCATAAATTGTGCGTCCTACTTCTTCTATAGCTGGCTCCGCACCCCTAGTTGTATATTTTATAACAGCTGCAGAGCTACCTACCTACAAGTTATATATTAGATAACAACCGCAAAACTATTTGACTATTACTTCTAGTTGTATATTTTCTAACAGCTGCAGAGCTACCTACCTACAAGTTATATATTAGATAACAACCGCAAAACTATTTAACTATTACTTCTAGTTGTATATTTTCTAACAGCTGCAGAGCTACCTACCTACAAGTTATATATTAGATAACAACTGCAAAAATATTTAACTATTACTTCTAGTTGTATATTTTCTAACAGCTGCAGAGCTACCTACCTACAAGTTATATATTTTATAAAAGCAAAGGACTGTTCTTTGTGTGTAAACTAACTGTTAAGATGGCACTTAGTAAAATTAGTGTGTCTGAGCTAAAGCAATTACATTTTTCAACGTTGCCCATTGAAAGAAAAATTGAAATTAAAATGCTCAGGCCAACACCTATGCTTAACCTTACCCAGGTGACAAAATGTAAAACTAGAGATTACAAAAGAGAATTCAAACCCGAGGTATATGATAAATATCCATGGATTTGTGGCTGTGAATTATCTAACAGGCTCTTTTGTTTTTATTGTCTCCTGTTTGCAAAACAAAGTGGGGATTCAAGCTGGGTGAGTTATGGTGTCGCCGATTTATCACATTTAAGTAAAAAAACAAATAAACATAATTGCTCCCAATCACATTTAAACTCCACATTAGAGTTTAATTTGCTAGGAAGGGTTGATATTCGGCAACAACTTGACAGTGCATATCGTTTGAATATTAAAAAAACATAATGAGCAAGTAACGGAAAATTGTTATGTTCTTTCAAAAATAATTAATTTTATTTTATTTTGCGGCGCATTTGAGCTTGCACTTCGAGGACATGATGAATGCGATGATTCATTAAATCCAGGCATTTTCAGAGGTCTTATAAACTTCTCAGCAGAGCTTGATGCATCTCTAAAAGAACATCTCGCTAGTGCCACTGTTTTTAAAGGAATGTCAAAAGAAATTCAAAACGATTTATTAGACTATATGCTTACTGTTTGCCAGAACCAAATAAAGAAGGAAATCTCAAATGCAAGTTTTGTAGCAGTGATAGCAGATGAAACTACTGATGTTTCATCTGCCTTCCAATTGGTTGTTGTTTTTAGATACATTATAGGTAACGGACAACCGGTTGAGAGATTCTGGGAATTCACTAATCCAGCTGGACATGATGCAGAATCTATAGCTACGTGTATTCAAGCTACTTTGGAAAAAGTTCTCGACAACCCAGAGAAACTGATATCCCAAAGTTACTACGGTGCAAGCGTGATGAGTGGTCGGCATGCAGGTGTTCAGGCTATAATTAAACGTACCTACAAGAATGCATATTTTGTGCATTGCTACGCACATCAGCTCAATTTAATTGTCAGCCAAGCAAGCAGTCAGAATCAACAAGTTTGAGTATTTTTTTCAAACCTAAGTGACATTACTAACTTTTTTAGTAACTCGCCACAAAGGATAGATATTCTAGATGAAACTGTTAGAAGAAGGATACCTCATGGTTTAGCCACCAGGTGGAATTTCAAGAGTCGAACCATCAGTACAGTTTTTGAAAACAGGAAACAGTTAATTGAATGCATGGAAAAAATAGAGTCAATATCGAAAAAAGAAATAGCTATAAATCAAGCAGGGGCTATTCGGCGTATGTTACAAGACTCAGTATTTGTGTTTTGGCTTACAGTTTTTCACAATATTATGCCACATGTAGATGTGTTATACAACCAACTTCAGAAAACACTAAAAGATGCGGCACTTATTCGAAAACATGTTAACACTTTCCAGCAGACAATGGAAAACGAAAGGAATAGAATGGACACAGTGACCATGACGATATCAGAAACAGAGGAAACATCTAGGAAAAGGAAGAGAGAAAATATTCACATTACTCAGACTGTGGCAGCTAAAGAGATATGCGATGTTATCACAAATCAAGTAAAAGATAGATTTTCTTTTATAACTCACTACTCGGCTGTTTCTCTCCTCCAAGCGGAAAAAATTGCGGATTACGAGAAAAATTTTCAAAATCAGCTTCTTGACCAAACATCAGCTGTTTATCACATATTACAGAAAGATCGCCTGAAAACTGAACTAGGAGTAATTTACTGAAGACCAGATTTCAGAAATATGAATGGTGCCATCAGTCTTCTACAGTTTGTAATTGAAAATAACTTGGACAGTACTTTCTCAGAGACCTACAAACTGTTGCAAATTATTTCAACTATTCCCGTGACAACTGCTGAGGCTGAGAGTGGTTTCTCAACTTTAAAATAAGTTAAGACATTTCTAAGGAGCACCATGACTGAGGAAAGACTGACCGCTCTAGCCATGCTGACAATTGAAAAACAATTGATAAATGACATTCCTAAATTCAACGAAAATGTTATTGATTTATTTGCCTCAAAAAAAGATAGGCGGATTGACTTAATTTACAAAACTTGTACTTGAGTTATCAACATTGTTTTAATGTTTACCTTTGAAGTAAATTATTAAGCACTAGTGTAATAGAAATAATCTTCTTTTGTAGAAAGTAAAATGTTGGTGTATTTATCTTAATGTTGCTGCCACGGCCTGGGGCAACAATAATTGAAATGTGGTTTTATTTCTCTATAAAGTGGAAGGTTCTTTAAATCCAGGAATATATATATTTTCATAAATGTACATTCAATATACTTATTATTTCTCAGCTTTAATTAATCATTTGCTTAATATATATGTTATTATATAATTTAACTGAGCATGTATATTTTAAGTCTAGGCATGGGTATACTGAAGAGTATGGATACTTGCATATTAATTTAAATATTAGACCTGGTCATAATATTAAATATTATAATATATATATGTTTGGAAAATTACATAAGCCTGTGCACCCTCCATTTTTTCTCAGTTGTTTGATTGTGAGCCTGCATTGTGTGGTTGTTTAGGGACCCAGGTTTATTTGGAAGAAACCTTGACGAGGTACCTGGGCTTTTCCCATTTGGCCAGATGCGGTAACTAATTCTTCCATTGCTGCTTTTTATCTTAGTTGAGAGCTTGTGAGTGAGTGCTGGACTTTTTCTGTGTATTTATATTAAAAAATATTATTTTTTGTAATTTTCCTTGTTTGGGCCTTGCACCCAGGCCTGACTGGGGTTAACTGCCTGTGACTCTGGTAACAGTGCAGCTTCCTGAGAGTGCTGGTTTGCACCCAGGGCTGTGCATGTTGCAGGGTCATAGGATGTGTACCCGGTCCAGCCTGAGAGTGCTGACCCCACCCATGTTTTGTATATGTTTGGGAAATTACATAAGCCTGTGCACCCTCCATTTTTTCACAGTTGTTTGATTGTGAGCATGCATTGTGTGGTTGTTTAGGGACCCAGGTGTGTGATATTGAGATTATCAGTTGGTATGAACCATATCAACCTGTTGTTATGTGCACAATGGTAGAGTCAGGAAGTGCCTCTTGCATAGTGTGTGTGTGTATAGCATTCTTAATAAAGTTTAAAGTTATGAAGACCTGTGCTTGATATCCTTATATAAACTAAGATAAAACATGGTGTCAGAATAAGGAGTTCCCTGCTTCCATCTGAACTGACAAGCAAGGACTCTGAGGAATCCATTAGAAATCTTTGCAGCAAATTGAAAATATGAGAGTCAAGGCTCTGGCAGAGTGACTACAGCTTCTTCTCATGAACTGAGTAAGTGCATCATAACTTGTACAATTGACTGATTCTAACAGCACTACAGACTTTTATATTAATACTGCATAATTCAGAACATTAAGATGGAAAAGTTAAATCCTCCACCAGAATTGAAAATGACTGGTAATATGGAAGATGCATGGCAGAGGTTTAAGCAAAGATTCCAGCTATATGTTAGAGCTATAGGAGCTCAGGAGCAAGATGATGAACAAAAGATTGCACAGTGACGTGCACTCATAGGAGGCAGGTGAGGCAGTGCCTCCCCTGGCCAAATGGTGCATTACAGGCTTATTTATAAAAATAATAATAATTAAAAAAAAAAAAATGTTTTTTATTTTCATTTTTTTTTTTATCTTAAAAGTTGACCCTCCAACCCCCCCACCCCTTTACCAATTTCATTATTTTATTTCCATTTTGCTTTTAAAAAAAACAAAACGTAATATAAGTAATATACATTCATATTGTGCAAGAAAGAAGAGGCGAGCTATCCTTTCATTGTGCAATATGAATGTAACTGGAATGTGTTGTATATGGGCTGCTAGACACTGCCACCCACTGGAATAATAGCTATTGTGCAGCAGTCTCTTGCGGCCCATATACTGCTCCCACCGGAGGCTTGACTGTTCAAGTCTCGGGAGCCCTCAGCCCTGCCTGCCCGCCTCTCAGCCAATCAGACATGAGTATGTCTGAGTCTCTGGGCTGAGTTGCGGGCGGGAAATTAGGCAGGTCTGCATCTGCGTCGTGGACTGGACTGAGTGTGTCGGGAGGCTGTCAGCTCAACTGAGTGAGTAAACTAACAACTTGTTTGCACTTTGCAGCATTTATTTAGCAGCACTTTGTGGAGCCCTGCGCTGACCTGCTGGTAATTTTCTATCATGGATTAGACTAGAGATAGAGATTAGACTCGCACCTCACATTGTTCCCTCTGTATTGATAGGCTAGCGATTTAACTGCATCAGAAATAGCCAGATATTGACACCGAGGGGACAATGTGAGGTGTGAGTCTAATCTCTTAATAGCTGTCTGCAGGACATTGTCACTAGCAACTTGTTTGCACTTTGCAGCATTTATTTAGCAGCACTTTGTGGAGCCCTGCGCTCTCCTGCTGGTAATTTTCTATCATAGATTATTAGACTCGCACCTCACATTGTTCCCTCTGTGTTGATAGGCTAGCGATTTAACTGCATCAGAAATAGCACCGAGGGGACAATGTGAGGTGTGAGTCTAATCTCTTAATAGCTGTCTGCAATCTGTAGTGTGTCCAGTGTCCACACAGGCATAGCTCTGCTTTCTCTTTTCCTGCTACACAGCTTCCGGTAGCCTTCCTGCACACAGCTGACTGTTGCCATGGTGATGGCACTAGGCACAGCAACGATATGCAGGGAAGAGAGACACTGCACAAACTTTCACCTCCATCAAGCATAGACAGAACTAGCTGTCAGCATGATTTACCACAGACATCGTTACCCCACGATCACAAGGAATGCTTCAGATGTTACTGTGAGTGATTCTGTACACACGCTGTCAGCAACAACTACTCTCCATACTATATAAAATACATGTTCTCTAAAGGTATCATTATTAAAAATGCA